>NC_133534.1:29101567-29405641 GCF_048544455.1 Silene latifolia
TTCATTTTCTACTCATTTCCGCAATAATCTGCAATATTACATAAAAATACGAGAGTAGAGAGAAATAGGGGAAATAGTAGAATAAACTACATATAATAGACATAAAATGCGTGGAAATAAAGATGTAAAACATCATATTATAGACACGCATCACTGGACAATCATGAAGTGGGGCATGGATATAGTAGGAAAACTCCCGGTATCCGTAGGCCAAAAAGTGTTCATGTTAGCCATGACTGATTACTTCTCCAAATGGATTGAAGCGGATTCTTTCAGGCAGGTTACTGAGAAGGAAGTAATATCCTTCATCAGGATAAATATCATATGCAGGTACGGAGTCCCTACAGAGATAGTCTGTGACAATGGCACTCAGTTCGTTGGGAAAAGAACCAAGGCTTTCTGTGACGAATGGAATATCAACCTGGTGACTTCAACCCCTGGCTATCCAGAAGCAAACGGCCAGGCTGAATCAAGCAACAAGGTACTCATCAACTGCCTGAAAAAGAAGTTGAAGAGTAAACGAGGCAGATGGGCTGAATAACTTCCACTAGTGCTCTGGGAAGACAGGACAACCCTAAAGACATCAACAGGACAAACATCTTTTTCCCTAGTGTATGGTTGTGAAGCAGTCATCGCTGCAGAAGTACATGTGCCAACCTCAAGATATAGCTTGAATAACATCGAGGCAAATGCTGACCTGATGCAAGACAGTTTAGTCCTGACAGAAGAACTGAGAGATTCTGCTAAAATCAGGATGGCCTCATATCAACAAACAGTAGCTAAGAGATATAACAAGAATGTCAAAATCAGAGTTTTTAGGGAAGGGGACCTTGTCCTACGAAAAGTATTCCCAAACAAAAAAGAAAAATCAGCAAGCAAGTTAGCCCCTGCATGGGAAGGTCCATATTTAATAGACTCAATCGAGGGACAGGGAGCATACAGGTTACAAACCTTAGAAGGAGAAATGATCCCGAGGTCTTGGAATGTAACTCATTTGACTATATTTCATATATAATTCTTGGAATAAAACAGCTATACCCTGTTCTGACAAGGTAAAATTCGAGATCAACTTCTAATTATTTGATATATCTATTCCTGCTCATTTTGCCTGATGAAATTGCCTGCCTTATATGATCAACATGAAAATTCTATGTGAACCCTATATGAAAAACTTATGTGCTCTACCTTGCTTATATATACATACTTTAATATACTACTTGAATCCTGAAAAAAGTATACATGAATTGTTGTTACATGAATAAAGTCTTCAGGATTTAGGGCTACCCTGTTATATCTTATAGCTTTACTTTTTAAAGTATCTTTTAAATTTTTTGCACCCTGTCATGCCCAAACGAAGGTTGGTAACCCACACCAGATACGGTAAATACAGGCATGAAATAGTTGCCCAACACAAGTATTTACTGCACACCTCTACAACGGCTGGACGCAGCACTGTGACGTGTAAGAAGGTGAGAGACCCTGACGACCGTCCAAATGTCCTCCCGACAGGCCAAATACCAAGCCCTCCAGCCAGGCAGGGGACATAAGTCCTCCAGTCAGGCCGGATCTCACCCACTTTAATCATAATTGAAAAACTGTACATGATTAAAGATTTAATAAAACATAAGACAGGTTAACAGGTTGAAGAATTATAAGACAGGTTAACAGGCTGAAAAATATTTTTAACAAGTTAACAAGATGAAGAAAAACTCATCAGGTTAAGAAACAACAAAATCAGACAATCCATAAATAAAAAGCAAGCCAGAAAGGCAAACTTGCTATCATTAGCAAGCCCTCACCCCCTGGGGCAAAGGCAACAAAGAGTTTAACATATCAGGGATACCTTCCCTGATAAAGAGAAAAAATATACCAAATCGTTTATCCAGGGACATCCCCCCTGGATGGGCTAAACCAAAATACTAAAATCTCATAAAAACTACTGCCTCTCCTGAGAAGTAGCATCAGCAACATCCACCTCGACCTTATTGGCAACCTCAACATCCTGCTCCTCCGGAGAATCCACTTCCTCCTCTTCTTCAAGGTTGTGCAAGTCAGGATACCTCTTAGCAGCAAGAGCCATTTCAGACTCAGGGTCCCATTTGGCTCTAGCCTCCACAGGCTCAGACATGGCAGCAACTTTCCTTCTGACGAAAAAGTAGAAAGCAGCATCATCAAGATTGCCTTCCAAATCATCCTTCTCCATGTTGAGCTCCTCATTCCTCTCCAACGCCTCTTGTAATAGCTGTTTGGCAGACCCAGCCTCTAGCTTGGCGGCATCACGCTCAATCTGCACCCTCTTCAAATCAGCCTTGGCAGCAACTAAGTCAGCCTGAGCAAAGGAAAACTCATACTTTAGCTTATCAAAATCAGAGCTAAGTGAATTGACCCTGGCTACCAGTGAAGTAGACTGATAAGCATTGAGAAGACATGTCATCGCAGCCTGGATATGGAGATAAACCAACTATCAACAATACAAATCAAGAAGGCGTTAAAAGAAAAACGCAGGATAAGAGAAGAATCAAGGTACCTCTTCTTGAGATGCAAGAGCGTCTGTCACAAGATTGATAGCATGATCCACCACGGCAACTGCCTTTGGTGGAAGATTCAACAGGATTCATTGACAGGGTTGAAGGAGAGATAGAGACAGCAAATTCCTGAAGTTTCTCCCTAGCAGCATCCATGTTATCCACCCTGGCTTTGACCTCCTTGATAGGAGGAGCAATACCAGCCGCATCTTGCTTCCTCTTTTGAGCTGCCGATGATGTCTCAACAATTGTAGTAGGTGCAACAGGGGTAACCGGGATAGTAGGCACATCAGTCAGGTCAATTGGCCTGTCAGCTTCAGTACCAGGACCACCGCTGCCCTGGGAACCCTCTTCCTTGATCTGAGCAAGCCCGGCATTCAGATTAGCCGTGCCAAATCTACCACGCCTAGAAGACAACCTAGTAGCTGCAATATGAGACACTATATCTGCAATAAGGATAAAATTGCTACAAACAGACTTCCTTGGGGAAAATAGCAAAAGAGAAGAAACCCTACCGCCAGAAATAGAAACCTCAGCAGGCTTGAGAGCCCTGGGAACGCTATCAGCTCTCAAGCAACTAGGAAAATGGACAGCCCCACTACAATATGACCATGACCTCTCAATAGAAGGAAGAGCCAAAAAAGCGATTACCCTCTCAAAAGGATAA
The DNA here is from genome assembly GCF_048544455.1 of Silene latifolia. Classification (NCBI taxonomy): domain Eukaryota; kingdom Viridiplantae; phylum Streptophyta; class Magnoliopsida; order Caryophyllales; family Caryophyllaceae; genus Silene; species Silene latifolia. The sequence continues at coordinate 29,104,760 of NC_133534.1, forward strand.
TCAACATTACACACCCGGTCATCCACTGCAAGGCAAGGTACACTCTGTTAAATATTTCCTGCTTTCCTTTCTTACTAACAGAATATGTGTAGGTAAGACAAACTAACAGGGAACTTACCAGCAACACAAGCATCATAATTGAGGTACGCCAGGTCAGGCCCAACAGAGTTGGTCCTAATAAACATATAGCCAACAACCCAATTCTTGTCAGCACCACTATCCAAATTGCTGAAAAGAGGAGTGGTCGAAGGCCTAGCCTTGAAATTAACCCTACCAGGGCTATGGGTCTTTAAAAGATAGAAGCTTTTCAGGTCACCTAAGGAGAAAGATAAATTATGCTTCTCACACAGAAACTCAATTGAGTGAACCACTTTCCAGACTGAAGGCATGATCTGGTAGGGAGGAACACCGATCTCATTGATCACTTCCACCATCAAAGAGGAGAACGACAACTTGCAACCAGCCCTAAAAGCCCAATCATGAATACAGAACCTTCCCGGACAAGCCCAGTCTGCCCTGATCGGTGAATCTTCAGGAATCCAGACCTCAGCATCGGTAGGGATAACTCCCGTATCCTTCAAAAAACTCTCAAACTCGGGTTTGAGACGGTTGGGAAGGCTAAGATGCTCGCCGAGTGATTTTGTCGGCTTGAATTCAAAATCGCCATGAAAGATAGACACCATCTCCATAGCAGAAGTACCAGATGGAATTTCAGAAGACTCAGGTTTATTTTCAGAAGTTTGTTCAGGTTTTGGAACATCAGGAGTACCAGAAGCAAGTGCTCCCCTGGTTAGTTTCCTCTTTACAACCATTATTTCACTTTCTGTTAATTTGTGGGAAGATGAACGAAGGTTGAAGATGAAGATTGAAGAAGAAATTAAAGGAATTTCAGAGAGAATAATCAGGTTTTTGGTGAAGAATGAGACAAGAGAAAAAAAAGTATTTATAGTGTGGTGAATACCTAGGGTTACTGCAAGTTGCACGCAGTTATTAAAGCAGTTGCAGTAAATAACACTTGTCACATTTAAAATCAACTAGCCGTTTTTCGACAATGATTACACTCAACCGTATGAACCAATTTACTTAAATGATGTTTATCTTCTCATTACTGACCTAACTCAGCGATAATGAGAAGATAAAGGGGCAATTGTTAGGCCTGATATTCTCGCGCTATGTTTAGGGTACAATCATGCCCTGGCCTGACATTCAGGACATAAGCTTCAGGATATCTCGAGCTTGGCACCAGGCAGGAGAGGATAAAGGTCAAATACAAAGATATTATTTGACCAAGTCAACAAGCTTTATATGGAATAATTATCACATAAATTTGGTAGTTAAACCAGCAATCAAGGAGAATATTTGGTCATTATTATGAATCATTCATTCGGATAATTAAGCACATTGAAGACAGTAATTAATGGCGTCATTAAGAGAGAATATTACGCCAATAAGAGGAAGATTACGCGGCTATATGGAGATTACTATATAAAGAAGACTTAAGACTATTTGAAGACACATTCTATTGCATCCTACCATACAAGACAAGATTACAAGCTATACTTTACAATACTTAGAACAAAATACATTGTTTAGCTTGAGATACAATTATTCTCCAGATATTATAGTGAAACCTCTCCTTGCTTGGTGCCCGTGGTTTTTTCCCATTCAAGGGTTTCCCACGTACAAAAACTATTGTCTCATTTATTCTCTTTATTTCCTTTTCTTTACATTTTATTAAGCCTGCCCTGCAGCCATACATAAGATAAACGAGCTAGTTAACCCTGCTAACACTCTACCCTGACCTAATTCAGCCCTACGCAGAATCTAGATAAAACAGTCAACATCAAGAACAAGTATCCACTGCTAAGGATTGATGACTTATTTGATTAAGTAAGTGGAGCCTAAGTGTTTTCCAAGATAGACTCGGGGTCAGGTTACCATTATCTAAGAGTAAGATATGTGGATGTTCCTAAAACCGAGTTCCGATCAAGGTATGGGCAATATGAGTTCATTGTGATGCCGTTTAGGTTGACTAATGCCCCGACCGTGTTCATGGACCTAATGAATCGGGTGTTTAGTCCGTATTTGGATAAGTTTATGGTGGTGTTTATAGATGATATCTGTGTCTACTCTTAAGACGAAAGAGGAGCACTAGAGGATTGTGTTGCAAATATTAAGGGACAATCAACTTTATGCCAAGCTAAGCAAGTGTGAATTTTGGTTGGAGAAAGTTGCTTTCTTAGGAAATGTGGTGTCTAAAGAAGGTGTATCCGTTGACCTTAGTAAGATTGAAGTCGTGTCAAAGTGGGAGGCACCAAAGAATGTGGCGGAGATACGAAGTTTCCTTGGTCTAGCCGTGTATTAACGAAGGTTTGTCAAGGATTTCTCCAAGATTGCTAGGCCTTTGACTTTCTTGATATGGAAAGAAAACGGTTTCAAGTGGGACGAGAGTTGTGAGACGGCCTTCCTAACCTTAAAGGAGCGCCTAACCAAAGCTCTGGTGTTGACCTTACCGGACAGAAGTAAGAACTTTAAAGTTTACACCGATGCTTCAAATAATGAATTAGGATGTGTACTCATGCAAAGTGGCAAGGTTATCGCATATGATTCACGGCAATTGAAACCGTATGAAGAGAATTATCCAACGCATGATTTAGAATTAGGTGTCGTAGTGTTTGCCTTGAAATATGGAGGCATTACCTTTATGGAGCAACTTGGCCGAATAACCTCCAACTTGGCCGAATAAAATTCGAACCACAACACATTATTTGATCGTTAAAAGACACTATAATTATTAAACTTACCCTCGAAATGCAATAAAATGTGAGGTGTTACATCATATCCCCCTAAAAAAAGGGTTATGTCCCCGTAACCAACTAAATTAAACAAAAATATTAGGGTACTTGTCCCTCATAGCAGCTCCAGCTTCCCACGTAGCTTCCTCTACATTATGATTAGTTCACAAAACCTTTACTAAAGCTGTCTCTCCATTCCGAGTCCTTCTCACTTTCCTGTCCAATATTTCCTTAGGCATTTTAACATAGGACATTTGCTCATCTATCTCCGCACACTCAGGCTCCAATACATGAGTAGGATCATTCACATACTTCCTCAGTTGCGAAACATGAAACACATTATGAACTCTGTCCAAAGCTGGAGGTAGTGCTATCGATAAGCTACCTCTCCAACTCTGTCTAAGATCTCATATGGTCCAATAAAATTCTGACTCAGCTTATCTATCTTCCCAAACCTCATCACACCCTTCATAGGAGACACTTTTAGCAACACTTTATCTCCTACCTCAAACTCTATCTCATTCCTCTTCAAATCTGCATAACTCTTCTGTATATCCTGCGCAGCTCTCATCTTTTGTCGAATTACCTGTACTTGCTCCATCATTTCTTGAATCATTTCAGGTCCCAACACCATTATATCTAACTTATCATCCCAACAGACTAGACTCCTGCACTTCCTCCCATACAATGCCTCAAAAGGTGTCATGTCAATGCTAGCATGATAGCTATTATTATAAGAAAATTCAATCAAATCCAATCTCTCCTCCCATGATCCACCAAACTCCATCACACAAGCTCTCAACATATACTCCAGTGTCTGAATAGTCCATTCGGTCTGACCATCCATAGCTGGATAAAATGTTGTACTCATCTTCAACTGAGTCCCCATCAGATTCCTACTCCTGCCAGAACTTAGATATAAACCTTGAATCACGATCCGAAATAATGTGTTTAGGCAGATCATAAAGCTTCACCATATACTTGATATAAGCCTTAGCTAACTCCGCCTTACTCCACACATCTTTTATTGGGATAAAGTGTGCGGACTTAGTTAATCTATCTACAATCACCCATATCATATTATTCCTTTTTTGAGTCCTTGGCAAGCCAATAATAAAATCCATGGAAATGCTCTCCCACTTTTATTCTTTCACAGCTAAAGATTGAACATTAACTTGTCGTCTCTTGTGCTCTCCCTTCACCCTTTGACACACTAAGCACCTCGAAACAAACTCAGCTACCTCCTTCTTCATCTTTGGCCACAAAAAAGTCTTCTTCAAATCTTAATTCATCATTATCAGGTACACACCATTTTCCAGCAAAACTAAGACTGTCATCAGAATGAAATTCGAACTTGGAAACACCCTAAGTGCCCACGATACTGCTCACGACTGCATGCCACTTCACAACTCTAGGATCATCTTTTTGCTTCTCTCTGATCTTAGAATATAACTCGGGCTCTATGGTCAAATCCCCAATTGAATCACCCTTTCGAATCATACAAATGCCCATTTTCTTCACCTCTTCATGCAACTTCACCCTTGACATATGTTTTGGTAATTTTCTACCGAATTAGGTTAAGCGAGGTCAATGCGGTCTTACTCTATGTATGTTGGATGTGTGTTTTTGTTCAACGTAAAGTAAGGAATTAAGTACGTAAATAGAGATTGACACAGGAGATTTGGTGACGCGAAAAACCCGGTGTGGTAAACGACCGCGGGAAGGGACGACACCCTTCCAGGTATTGCATTAGCTTGTTAATATGAGGATGAGTACAATGGAGACGGAATGTAAATCAAGCTAGCATAATGTGTTTACTCATGAGATCTTGAATGTCCTTTTTTTATTGCTCCTCTGGCTATTTACAGGGTTGGAACCCTAGATGTATCCTACCCCGTTTATGGTAAGGAATATTACTCCTATCGCAACTCTTTCCATAACGGGTCTTCTCCCTCCATTCTCCCTGATCTCTCTGAATTCTCCTTAAGATATCCCTGAGAGCTTTCCAAAGCACGGGATACCTCTATCAGCGGGCTTCTCCTCTGTCGCCAGATTCCTTGGCCCAACTCCTTAGGCAGATTCCACTCGCTCTTGGGCTCCTTGGGATTGATCCATCTCTACGGCCCAACTCTTTAGACGAGAACAAATGGGCTTGATCTCATTAGGTTAAGATACGGATTTTAGCCCAAACAGTTTCCCCCTAATTCCTTGTGAGATACGCCTCGAGGTGCCGAATAAAGAATTACGTACATGCATTTTTCGAAAAGTTCTGCGCCGTCTTCTGCACATCTTCCTACGTACTCATCATTGCCCCTATCCCTTCTCCTCATTTATCGTGCTCCTTGCCTCTATCTTCCTTTATATTCACAACCCCCTTCCCCCACTTCATTAACTCAAAATTTAAATCCTCCCGTCTTCTCAAAACCCTTTCCTCTCCCGTCTTACCCTTCGCCGGATTTCGTCCTTCTTCCGCCGTTCTCACCCAGATACCTCATTCTTTGCAATCTCTCTTAAATCCTTTTCTTCTTATTTTTCTTTCTTTTACCTTCTTCGACCATGGGAAAAGCCCATCACACCGCTTCATCTTCTTCCCCGGTCGACCAAAACCCGGACCCCGTCTTTCCTTCTCACAAACTCTTCGTCCACCCTCACGACTGCGACTCTTCTCTCACCACTGGTGACATTCCTTTAATAAAAGAGTTACTGGGTCTTCGCGATGGGGTCGAAATAGCGATCCCTGAACCAGGCCAAAAGGCAGACGCTACTCGGCCGGGATGGGTTTGTTTCTACTTCTACCCATTTAGATTCGATCTTCGCTTCCCTTTCCCAAAACTCATGCAAGACTTCCTCCGCACCAACAATTTTGCTATGGCCCAAATCTCCACCAACATCTGGAGGGTCCTTCTCTACTCTCTGACTGCTAGTCAGAATACCAGCGGCTCAATCTCTTTGGGTGAGCTAGCCCATATGTACCAGATCCGGTCCCTGGAAAGAGGCCAATTTTATTTTCGGGGCTCTGGTGAGACTCCTTTCAGGCACGTGTCGAAGTCTAGGGACGAGAATTGGTTCGAAGACTTCTTCTATGTGAGGAAGGCTTCCATCCAGCAGCATGCTGACTATATCTTTGAGGACAGGATTATTACCTCGAGTAAGTGGTTTTCCTGACGCCTGATTGTCTTCCCTTAATTCTTACCGGCTTACTTCTTCCTTTCATGTAGGTCCCTGCCAGCTGACTTGTTTGGGCGACCCGGCACCTGCCCGCAACAAACTGTTCTATGTTCCTCAGTCTGAGAGAAAGTTTCCTGATCTGCTCCCTGGTTTCTCACCTACTTCTTCCTCCAACCCACAGCAGTCATCACACAGCATGTCTTATGGTAAGCCACTTCGTGCTGTCACTCACGCTATCTTTGTAATCTTCCTGTCTACTTGGTGTCTGAAGTCTGACTACTTGCAGGCTCAAAAGTCGATCATCTGGAGGCTATCTTCCACAGTGCTAAAAGAAAGAGAGTTGCTGCCAGCCCAGACGTGGCTTCTGCCTCCAAGAAGAGTGCCCCTGCTGCTTCATTTCAGTCCCCTCCTACCCATTCCAGCTCCATCCGCCCTGAACCTTTAAAAGTGAGCCCTCTGTCTCGTCATCCTTCTACTCCACCTGCTAGCCCTCCTACTGCTGCTAAAGGTGGCATTATTGCCCACTTTCCGGAAGGCTTCGGGAACATTGACAAGGTGCCATAATGGCCTGAAATCGACCAGATCCTCTTCCCTCCATTGGTGGAGGTCTTCTCAGAGTTCTCGCCAGAGGAGATGGCAGAGAACGACGTGCATAATGCCTTCATGGTAAGTGTCCCCTCTCTGTTGTTTGCTCCCAACTCCTTTTTTTATATTGAGAAATTTGCTGACTCTTTCTTTTTCTGCTTGCAGGCCTTCCAGTCTGCTCTCTATAACAGGAAGATGATCAACATAGTGCAGACCACCAGCCGCGCTACCAGCGCCAAGAACCAAGAACTGACGAGGACCGTTGCTGACTTGGAGCAGCATCGATCTGATCTAAGAGGACGCGTGGTGGAGCTAAAAGTTGAGCTCGCTCGTGCCAAGAAGAAGCTGAAGGAGGGAGCTGACCAGCTGGCGTGCACCCAGGAAGTGTGCAATACCTTCACGGACTCTCTCAAGCGCTCTGATGAGAAGATCAGCGAGCTGATCTCCCTGGCCACCAATATTGTTGTCTATACTACCTGGCGGGGAAAGATTAGCGGAATGCGTGCTGCTCTTGAGGAAGCTCCAACCCAGCAGGCCATTGAGGAGGAGGAGGAGAGGCAGCTGGAGACCCATTACCCCGTCCAACCTGATTTGAGCATGCTGATGCCTAAGGTTAGCGAGGTGAATTCTCCTGCGCTGGCAGAGCAGACAGTTGATGGGGATGGTGGCTCATTCCAGGAAGCTAGTGCTGCTGATGGGACTCAGGAGGCTGCTGCTGGCGGGGGCATGCAAACTGGTCCTATACCTAAAATGGGAAGTCAGCCGAAGAAGGCAGAGGAGATGCCAAAAGTGGAGGTCATCAATGTGACCTAAAGTTAAAAGTTTTTATTTTCGAACTTTTTGGATGGCAGTCTGACCCTGTGTGGTGCAGACTTGTAAGATTTTTAAACATTTTTCTGTTTATGTTTTTCCGCCATTGTGGCGGTTTGAACTTGGGGCCGTACTTTTAGGCCAATTTTGAAATGCCCCTTGCCTTAGTTTGGCAAGTTTTATCATATCTTGCGCATTTTGTTTTATACACTTAGCTTAGGAAGTTGCCGTGTCAGCCTGCTGGCTGATTTAGGCTAGTCGTATCAGCCTGAGGAGGCTGATTTAGACTCAGCTAGCTGTCGTGTCAGTCTGTTGACTCATTTAGGCTTATGCCGCATTTAGGGTGAGGTGGCCGTGTCAACCTTTAAGGCTGATTTAGACCAGTCGTGTCAGCCTGAGGAGGCTGATTTAGACTCAGCTAGCTGTCGTGTCAGCCTTCTGGCTGATTTAGGCGTATGCCGCACTTGACTACTTAACCTTGTTCATGACGCAAGGTGTGTTCATCATATTTAAAGCCAATGGGGGCATACCTTAGGCAAGTTTATCGTCATTCTAGGACCGATGGAATGATACAGGATTCTGGTAGCTCGGAGATCCCTGCGCTCCATATATATGTGCATGTATGCTGGGGCCCTGATTAATTGCGTTGATTGCGAGCTACGTCCACGGGGTGGTATCCAGGGTAGCTGGTTAAGCTTTCAGCTGTCAGCCAGGCTCCCTTTCGTATGTTCCAAAGGCCGCCTGGTGAGGGTGCTCCTAATGGAGAAATGTAGGTTAGGCATGTTGGAGTGTCGTGTGCCTTGTCACCCCGATTTTGCAGTTAACAGCCTGCTAGTTAACCTTTCAATGTACCATAGATGTTAGAATTCAGAGTGACGCATTTAGAGAAGCCTGAAAATAGAAATTTATCAGAGCGATGTGAAGTACCTGATGCTGTCTCATGGGGTGCCAGAGCAATTGTGGTCCCAGGAAGCTCACAGACCACATAACTCCAATAGTTTTTGAAGTTTGAAAGAAATAAAAGAAAGAAAATGACACAAAATTGGTAGTATGCCTACTACCGTTTTTTTTTGTGGCTTTTCTTAATACACTACTCTGTACACTAAACTCTACTTATTATTAAAAGTGATACATCTTCAGGTTAAGTATGTTCCATGGTTTGTGTATGATCTGACCGTCCATGGTCATTAGTTTGTACACCCCATGGCCAACAACTCCTTCTATCTGTTATGGTCCTTCCCATTTATAGGCGAATTTGTCTGCCTTACGATTCTTTATGTTTTGGAACACTTCGCGGAGAACCAGATATCCTACCTCCAGGAGCCTGACTTTTACATTCTTGTTGTAGCTTCTGGCGACTGACTGTTTGTAGGCAGCCAGACGTATTTTCGCATTTGCTCGCAGCTCGTCTACCGTGTCCAGGCTCCTGGCCATCTCTGCATTGTTCTGTTCCCCTATCATGCATCCATACCTGTGAGTTGGAACTAGAACTTCTGAAGGAATGACTGCTTCTGCGCCAAACACCAGGCTGAAGGGTGTCTAGCCTATTGTCGTCTTTGGGGTCTGGCTTGTTGTCGTCTTTAGGGTCGTTCTATCTGACCACAGCACTAGTGGCAATTCATCTGCCCACTTTCCTCCTAACTCCTGTAGCCTTCTTCTCAAGTTGTCCATGATGATTTTGTTACTGGATTCAGCTTTCCCGTTGGACTTTGGAGTCCTGGGTGCTGATTTTTTCAGGGTGATGTTCCATCTGGCGCAGTATCCCTCGGCATCGTTTGAGATGAATTGTAATCCGTTGTCACATATGATTTCTGATGGGATACCAAACCTGCAGATGATATTACGCTTAATGAAAGAGATGATCTTTTTTTCTTTTACTTCTGTGAATGCTTTCGCTACTATCCATTTGGAGAAGTAATCTGTCATTCCTAGCATCCATATTCTGTTTCCTGTGGCTCTAGGCAGAGGACCCACTATATCCATACCCCATGTCATGAACGGCCAGGGAGAGATGATGAGATGTAAGGGCTCTGCTGGCTGATGGATCATTGGCGCTGAGCGCTGGCAGGCGTCACACTTACGGGCATATTCTGCCGAGTCTGCCCTCATTGTGCGCCAGAAGTAACCTTGTCTGAGGGCTTTGTTTGAGAGATTCCTGCCCCCTGAATGGTTTCCACATTCGCCACTATGGAGGGCATGCAACACACTCAGTGCTTCTTGCTTATCCAGGCATCGTAGGTAAGGTCCTGCCGCTGACTGCCTGAAAAGTATGTCATCAATTAGTATGAATTTGGAGGCTTTCATTTTAAAACCTCTTATCTTCTTCTTGCCATCAAGCAGCTTGCCATGTCGCAGCCAATCTAGGTATGGCATCCGCCAATCCCAGTCATCTTCCTGACCGGCTGGTTGACCGGCTGACTGGGTAGCCGCCTGGCTACCAGACCCATTGTCTGGCTGTACAGGCGCCTGGCCACTTGTAGTTGACTAAACTGCTACTCCATCTTCCTGGTGTTCCAGTTCTCCTCTGTCCGCTTCCTCTATTTTTAATAGAGGGTTCCAGCATGTGCGCGATGGGGATATTCGACAGCTCGGTTGGCTTGAAGGTTGCCCCCAGAGTTGCTAAGGCATCTGCTTCCACATTTTGGTCTCTGGGGATCTGCTTTAGCTTGCAATCTTTGAATTTCTGTTTCAGCTCCTTTGCCACTTTTAAGTAGGCGATCATCTTTGAATCCCTGGCTATAAATTCATCGTTCACATGGTTAACTATTAGCAAGGAGTCACTGAATATTTGTAGGTTCCTGACTCCTAACTCCAGGGCTAGCTGCATTCCTAGTATTAAGGCTTCGTATTCTGTTTCATTGTTAGTTGCCTTAAATTCACATCGTACTGCTTGTGCTATCAGATCTCCATGTGGTGACCACAGGATTAGTCCTACACCTGATCCCCTTTGGTTGGAAGCTCTATTAATGCGCATCTGCCAGACTTCTGCTTCCTTGTTTCCTTTGAGGGTTAGGATTTCTTCGTCTGCCAGATTCTGTATAGCTGGGCTGAAGTCTGACACAAAGTCTGCCAATGCCTGCGACTTTATTGCTGTTCTTGGATCGTACCTGATGTCGTATCCGCTGAGATGTACTGGCCACTTTAACATTCTACTTGATAGTTCAGGCTTCCTCATTATAGACTTTAATGGGTAATTGGTTACCATATGTATGGTGTGGGACTCAAAGTAGGGGCGCAGTTTATAAGATGCAATCACTAGTGCTAGTAGTAATTTTTCAAGAGATGTGTACCTGGTCTCTGCTGGCAGCAGAGACTTGCTTACATAGTAGACCGGCTTTTGCTCCTTGTCCTGCTCTCTGACCAGAACTGCGCTTACTGCTACCTCAGTGACAGCTAGATATAGTTACAATGGTTCTCCTTGCTCCGGTTTTGATAGTAATGGCGGGGTGCTGTGGTAGTGTTTCAACTCCCTGAATGCCTGTTCGTCGTCTGCAGTCCACTCAAACTTCTGGCTCTTTCTTAATACGTTGTAGAATTGTCTACACTTGTCTGAGGATCTTGAGATAAACCTGCTCAAAGCTGCCACTTTGCCAGCTAGTCTTTGCACATCCTTTGGTTTTTCTGGTGACTCCAGCTGTAATACGGCCTTAATCTACTCAGTGCTAGCTTCTATTCCTCTTTGAGTAACAATGTAGCCTAAGAATTTGCCGAAGGAAACTCCAAAGGTGCACTTTGACGGGTTTAGCTTCATTTTGTATTCTCTGAGGGTGTTAAATGTTTCTGCTAGATGCTGCATGTGATCCGTAGGTTTCTCTGATTTCACCCCCCATATCATCAATATATACCTCCATGTTTCTTCCTATTTATTCTTTGAACATACGGTTGACCGACCTTTGATATGTGGATCCTGCATTTTTTAGGCCGAAGAGCATGACATTGTAACAGTATATTCCTCTTTCAGACATGAATGTTGTCTTCTCTTGATCTGCAGGATATATCTTGATTTGATTGTAACCACTCCAAGCGTCCAGAAATGTTAACATTTCATGTCCATCTGTCGCATCTACCATCGCGTCAATGTGTGGTAGCGGGAAAGGGTCCTTAGGACATGCCTTGTTGAGGTCGGTGAAAGCCACGCACACTCTCCATTTTCCATTCTTTTTGGGTACTACCACCACATTTGATAACCATTCTGAGTACTTTACCTCTCTTATCTTGTTTGCTGCTAGCAGGCTGTCTACCTCCTGGTTCATCACCTTATTTCTCTCAGCCACGAACTTTCTTCGTCTCTGTTGGATGGGTTTGCATCCTGGGTCCACAATGAGTTTGTGTGTTATGATAGATGGATCTATCCCTATCATGTCGTCATGGGACCATGCGAAATAATCCATATTGGCTTGCAGGAACTTGACTAAGTGTCGTCTGAGGCCTCCTGTGCATCCTGCCCCTATTAGCACGGTCCTTTCAGGGTGCATCTTGTCCAAGTTGATCTGGTCTAACTCTTCGGCTGGAGGTTCAATGTATTCGTCCTGGACAGGCTGTTTCTGTAATTGCTATGTTGGGGGGCTGGCTGTGCACTTCAACGCTTTCTTGTAGCAACCTCTAGCTTCCTCCTAGTCTCCCCGTATTTTTTCTACTCCCCATGGCGTGGGAAACTTTATGCATTGATGGTATGTTGAGGGAACTGCCTTCATCAGGTGCAGCCACGGTCTTCCAAGAATGACGTTGTAGGTAGAGGGTCCGTCTATGAATAAGTACCTTACCTGTTTGTTGACTCCTCCCACGTAGGTTGGGATTACTATCTCACCCAACGAGTTGGTTGTCTCTCCACTGAACCCTACCAGCGGGATAGTCTTCTTCTGCAAATCCTTCTCGCTGAACCCCATGTTTTCTATGGTTTTCAGCATGATCAAGTTGACCGAGCAGGACCTTTCTGACTGTGCAGTTGGCCATTAACAGAGTTATTATGAGTGCATCATGATGCTCTTGTCCGTCATGTACGTCCCCTTCGTCAAAAGCGATAAGAGGTAGGTCATTGTGAGAAATTCTGTAGGAAGTTTCCGGTTTATCTCCCTTAGTCTCAGTAGCATGCCTCTTGGCTGCTGAATATATTAATCCATTTATGTCGGAGCCGCCTGTTATCACGTTTATTATCTTGGTGCATTTAGGTGGAGTTTCAGGTTTTGTGGAGCCTACCTCATCCTGTTGCTTGCCCCCACGTGGTAATAGGTGGCTCGGTTCTCCCTGTTTATACAGGCGTCTGATCTCCCTCCGTAGTGTGTAGTAGACTTCCATGTTATGACCGATGTCACGATGAAACTCACACTTTTTCTTGCTGTCCTTTCGCCATGCATGTTCTTCTACTGGTGGCCTGGGCCATCTTACCCTGTCTCCCATCTCTCTGAGTGCTTTCAGGATTCCTCTAACGCCAGTTGTGAATCCATATTCTGCCAGTGTGGGGAGTTGCTGATTTTCCTCTCTAAAGTCAACTCTGTTGACTCCCCTACCATATGACCTGTATCTCTCATCCTTCTTGCTAGTGGGTTTCTTTCTGCTTGACTTTTCTATGGCTGATGTGCTGGATACGCTTGGCGTACTTGGTATGCTGGCTCTGGCTAGGGTGTCTTCTTTCAACCTGATCGCAGCTGCTGCTTTCTCTTGCACTGCTTCAAAACTATGACAAGGATGCATAGTTAGCTGCTTGTATAGGTCAGATTCATGGTGTAGTCCTCTTCTGAAGGCTTCTACTGCTGTCGACACGTCACACTCTCGTACTGCCACCTTCTCATTACTGAATCTGGTGTTGTACTCTCCAATTGTCTCTCCAGCTCCCTGAACAATTCTGTACAAGTCTCCGGCATGTTTTTGTGGCTTCCGGCTGCTTGCAAATTGCTGAGTGAATGCGTTTACCAACTCGGCAAACGTGGATATTGACCTGTTAGGCAAGCTTACGAACCATCGGAGTGCTGGCCCTAACAGTGTGGACCCAAACCCTTTACACATACAGGCTTCTTTTACATGTCCAACAGCCATTACTGTCATCATTTTCTGCTTGTACTGGCTTATGTGGTCAAAGAATCTATAGTGCCATCAAAGAGAGGTATGTTTGGATTTGTGAATCCCTTCGGCATGGCAACAATGGATATAGCATCCACAAATGGCGAGTCAGCATAACTATCTGGCGCCGCCTTCTCAAGTGGAGGCGGCAACCCTGGGACCCTGCTCAGCATCTCCCTTAGCTCCAGGTATTACTAGTTGGTCAGGCTTCCGGAGTCCTGGTTTTGTCTATCTACTACCTGCTGACTTGGAGTGATGCTTCCTGGCCCGAAATCTTGAAGGTCCCGGTGTGGCGTGGTAGCTAATGGTGTTGAGGTTACGAGCGTTCCTTGGTGTCAGCTTACCTGCGAGCTACCTGCCGATCCTGCACCAGGCGTCTGGGTAGTTAGCTCTAAATTATCAACTGGGAGGTTACCTGGTTGTGCTTCCACGCGGCTGGCTGGCTGCCAGCTGTCTGGTGTGAGATATCCTAACCCTCGTGGGGTTATCCTTTCTCCTGCTGACACTGCTATCAGATCTAGTCTTGTTATCAACTCGGCTGGTATCTGTCGAAGCTGACTCCTGCTGCCTGATGCCCCCTGGGTAAGATCTACTACTGGGGCCCGACCTTCATTCCCCGTGTTGGCTGGAATGCTAGTCTGCTGCTTCAGAAAGTCTATCTGCGCCCAGAGTTCCCTGCCCCTCTTCTTTGCTTCAGCTTTTGCCTTTCTCTGGTTTTCTCGCATATCTTCCATTACTTTCTAGAGGTTCTCCATGCCACTAAGCAGGGTCTGCGTCGGACTGGGTGGTGGAGTAAGGCCTGAACTTGCTGTGCCCCTGTCTGATCTAGTTTGGGCCGCCACAGCAGGAGTTTTGGGAGATAAAGTGACTTTTGCTGCGGATGTGGTTCTTGGGGAGTGTCCGGGGGCCTGAGTTTGTGCCGCTGATGCTGGATTCTGGACTGGATTGGGTGGTATCGACGGCTGACCGCTCCCTGACATGGCTCCTGACGTTTGCTTGTCCATTATGTGTTTGAGTAATCAACGATTGACGACCACAATGCCCCACGGTGGGCGCCAAACTGTTTTGGTAATTTTCTACCGAATTAGGTTAAGCGAGGTCAATGAGGTCTTACTCGTTGTATGTTGGATGTGTGTCTGTGTTCAACGTAAAGTAAGGAATTAAGTACGTAAATAGAGATTGACACGTGAGATTTGGTGACGCGGAAAACCCAGTGTGGGAAACGACCGCGGGAAGGGACGACACCCTTCCAAGTACTGCAATAGCTTTTTAATAAGAGGATGAGTACAATGGATACGGAATGTAAATCTAGCTAGCACAATGTGTTTACTCGTGAGATCTTGAATGTCCTTTTTTGAATGCTCCTCTGGCTATTTATAGGGTTGGAACACTAGATGTATCCTACCCCGTTTATGGTAAGGAATATTACTCCTATCGCAACTTTTTCCATAACGGGTCTTCTCCTCCATTCTCCCCGATCTCCATGAATTCTCCCTAAGATCTCCCGAGAGCTTTCCAAAGCACGGATTCCTCTATCAGCGGGCTTCTCCTCGTCGCGATTCCTTGGCCCAACTTCTTAGGCAGATTCCACTCGCTCTTGGGCTCCTTGGGATTGATCCATCTCCGCGGCCCAACTCCTTAGACGAGAACAAATGGGCTTGCTCTCATTCGGTTAAGATGCGGATTTTAGCCCAAACAACATAGCAGTGGATAGCATGGACGGACTTCCTACTAAGTGCATCTGCCACAACATTCGCCTTCCCTTTGTGATATACCATCTCCATGTCGTAGTCTCCAATCAGCTCAATCCATCTTCTTTGTCTCATATTCAACTCTTTCTGGGTATAAATACACTTCAAGCTCTTGTGATCAGAGAATACCTTGCAAGTAGCTCCATAAAGATAATTGCGCCACAATTTTAATGCAAATACCACGGCTCCCAGCACCAAATCGTGATTAGGATAATTTTCCTCATATGGCTTCAACCATCTCGAGGCATAAGCAATTACCTTCCCATTCTGCATCAGCACACACCCTCAAACCATTCTTCGAGGCATAGGTGTATACTTCGAAATTCTCACTCCCTTTAGTCAAGGCAAGAATAGGAGCTGTAGTCAAGTGCTCCTTCAAGGTTAGGAATGCCTTCTCACAACTCTCATCCCACTTGAATCTATTTTCCTTCTTCATTAAAATAGTCAACGGCTTAGCTATTTTTGAGGAGTCATTTACAAACCTCCTATAATAACCATCCAAACCCAGAAAACTCGAAATATCTCCAATGTTTTTCAACCTCTCCCACTTGGCAACTGTTCAATTTTACTTGGATCTACCGACACTCCATCTTTTGACACAACATGACCCAAAAACGCCACCTTCTCCAACCAAAATTCACATTTACTCAACTTGGCATAAAGATTATTCTCTCTTAAGTTTGCAACATAATCCTCAAATGCTTCACATGCTCCTCCTTATCCTTACAATACACCAGGATATCATCGATAAAGACAACTACGAACTGAACCAAATAGGGACTAAACACACGGTTCATTAAGTTCATGAAGATTGTCGGTGCATTAGTTAATCCAAAAGGCATAACAATAAATTCATAGTGTCTATATCTAGTCCTAAATGCAGTCTCAGGAATATCTTCATTATTAATTCTCAACTGGTGGTATCCCGACCTCAAATCAATTTTAGAAATTATTCCAGCCCCACTCAACTGGTCAAACAAATCATCAATTCGAGGTAAAGGGTACCGATTCTTAATGGTCACATTATTCAGCTCCATGTAATCAATACACAAACGCATACTCTCATCCTTCTTTTTGACAAATAACACAGATGTTCCCCAAGGTGATACACTTGGCCTCACATAAACCTTATCTAAAAGTTCCTTCAGCTGCTTCTTAAGTTCCTCCAACTCCTTAGGTCCCATCATGTAAGATGCTTTAGAAATTGGTCCGTCCCACGTTTTAATTCAATCCTAAAATCTGTATCCCTCTAAGGGGGTAACCTAAGAATATCATCTGGAAACACATCCTGAAAGTCCTTTACTGAAGAAGGAAAATAGAAAGTCCCACGTTGGGAACAGCTTTGAAGATGAGTACAGCATTTCATCCTGCGACAGATGGGCAGACTGAAAGAACAATCAAGACTCTTGAGGATATGTTGCGAGCTTGTGTGATGGATTTTGGTGGTAGCTGGGAGCAGAGGTTGGACCTGATAGAATTTTCTTACAACAACAGCTATCACACCAGTATAGGTATGGCACCGTTTGAGGCTTTGTATGGGAGGAGATGTAGGAGTCCAATCTGTTGGGACGATAGTCTTTGAGGCAAAGTGGTTTTAGGACCAGAGATGGTGCATGAGATGGTGGAACAGTTAAGATGATCGGGAACGGATGAGAGCGCCCGGGATCGACAAAAGAGTTATGCGAGATCTACATCGTCGGGACATAGAGTTTCAAGTTGGGGACAAGGTTCTTTTGAAAGTGTCTCCGATGCATGGAGTTATGAGATTTGGGAAGAAAGGCAAGCTAAGTCAGAAGTTTATAGGGCCTTATGAGATCTTAGAGCGGGTCGGGGAAAATGCTTATCGTTTGGCTTTACCAGCTGCGTTGGAGAGAGTGCATAATGTGTTTCATGTATCGCAGCTGCGGAAGTATGTGAGTGACCCGTCACATGTGTTGGAGGCAGAGAGCTTAGAGCTAGATGAGTCCTTATCATATCCGGAGGTTCCTAAGCGATTCTAGACCGAAAGGTTAGAAAGACCGGGAGTGGTGAGACAGTTTTGCTTAAGATACTTTGGTCTAACCACGAGACCGAGGAAGCTACATGGGAGGCAGAGGATATCATGAAAGAGCGTTACCCTTTCCTTTTTGATCAGGTATGTATGGTTACGGGGACGTAACCTTGTTTATTTTAGGGGGGTAGGAGATGATCGCGAGAAGTTTTAAGAGTTTTATACACCTTTTATAGGTAGTGTCGGTATGTTTGTCGGGATGAGTTGGGTTAGTATCATGTTTTATGTTATGTTAAAATTTTGTTTGGCTTTTGAGTCGGGAATGTTGTGGGAGTACCTTTGTTTGGTAGTGGTTTGAACTTCGGGGACGAAGTTCCTTTTAAGGAGGGAAGACTGTAATACTCCGTATTTATAAGTCTTAGGGTACTCTATCGAGTAGCCCTTACTCTGTCGAGTAAGGGTAAGTTGCGAAATAAAATAGTTTCGACTGTTGGGTACTCGATCGAGTAGTGGGGTACTCGATCGAGTAAGGGGTACTCGATCGAGTACCTTGGGTACTCGATCGAGTGTCCGGTTTTACGGGAATTTTTCTCGGGTTTTGTTAATTATGCGATTAAGGTATTTAAACATAATCGTCATTGTTTTAAATCACTTTTACAAAACCTAAAACCCTGTTTAAGAGAGAAAGCGACCAGTTCATCTTCCTAATCGCATTCTTAGCAATTCCGGAGTTCGAGACGGTCGGTTCGTGTCGTAGTTCGTATCGTTGAGTTCCTTGCGTCGAGGGTAAGCTTTTAATATAATTTTTATAATGTTTTGCTAAGTTTGGTTAAACCCTAATTTAGGGATTGGGGGTTTTTGTGCGTAGTATGTGATGTATAGCCTATATGTGTTATATGATAGGAGGAGGATTCGTAGAAGAGGCGTTTTGATCTGTTTGTAGATACCGTCGCTTGTTGTGCTTTCCGGTAGGGTTTCTACTCGGTATTAGTCCCATAATGGGATATTGGTGATGTCTTTGTAGTTAGTTGTTTGCTATGATGATTGTCTTGTGTTTGTGATTGTGATTCTTTGTTGATGGTTCTCGAGATGCGTTCTCGGTGAGTGGGGTCACTTGCGGGAGTGACTTCACGCCCTAGTTTCACCCTTCGTGGAACCCGCCACGGGAGGGGATGTGCACATTAATGGGACAGGGTTATCGCTCGTACGATGAGCGGGGCTTAGGTGGGAACGGCTGCGGTCCCCCACGGTGGGGTGGTCCAGTGGACGATCGAGATTGAGATGATGGGAGTTGGTGTTGTGTGTGTGTGTGACGGTTCATTTGTCTGTTTATCTTATTATTGTTATCTATATTGATTGTGTGATTAGTATCGACCCGGTGTTGTTTTGTAAAACTGCGGTGATCCATTCGGGGATGGTGAGCAGATATTGAGCGAGTAATGAGATGAGTCTTGGGATATTTGGGATGCCACGACATGACGATAGGAGTCTTCCGCTGTAGCCTTAGTTTATTTACTTTTCAGTTAGACAGTCATTTGAGAATATTGTATCGTACTTTGGTTTGGTTTGAGGATTGTATTTATTCATTAAACTATTTATAATAAACGTTGTTTCTGTTTTGTCTATTTGATTATCATACCTCGGGCGACCGAGATGGTGATGCCTTCATACCTGAGTGGTCCTGGTAAGGCACTTGGAGTATGGGGGTGTTACAAAACTGTAATACTCCGAATTTATAAGTCTTGGGGTACTCTATCGAGTAGCCCTTACTCTGTCGAGTAAGGGTAAGTTGCGAAATAAAATAGTTTCTGACCTGTTGGGTACTCGATCGAGTAGCTGGGGTACTCGATCGAGTAAGGGGGTACTCGATCGAGTACCTTGGGTACTTGATCGAGTGTCCGGTTTTACGGGGAGTTTTTCTCGGGTTTTGTTAATTATGCGATTAAGGTATTTAAACATAATCGTCATTGTTTTAAATCACTTTTACAAAACCTAAAACCCTGTTTAAGAGAGAAAGCAGCCACTTCATCTTCCTAATCGCATTCTTAGCAATTCCTGGAGTTCAGACGGTCAGTTCGTGTCGTAGTTCGTATCGTTGAGTTCCTTGCGTCGAGGGTAAGCTTTTAATATAATTTTTATAATGTTTTGCTAAGTTTGGTTAAACTCTAATTTAGGGATTGGGGGTTTTTGTGCGTAGTATGTGATGTATAGCCTATATGTGTTATATGATAGGAGGAGGATTCGTAGAAGAGGCGTTTTGATACAGCTGTAGATACCGTCTGCTTGTTGTGCTTTCCAGGTAGGATTTCCTACTCAGTATTAGTCCCATAATGGGATATTGGTGATGTGTTGTAGTTAGTTGTTTGATATGATGATTGTACTGTGTTTGTGATTGTGATTGCTGTTGATGGTTCTCGAGATGCGTTCTCGGCTGAGTGGGGTCACTTGCGGGAGTGACTTCACGCCCTAGTTTCGCCCTTCGTGGAACCCGCCACGGGAGGGGATGTGCACATTAATGGGACAGGGTTATCGCTCGTACGATGAGCGGGGCTTAGGTGGGAACGGCTGCGGTCCCCCATCTCGGTGGTGGGTCAAGGGACGGTCGGTATTGAGATGATGGGAGTTGGTGTTGTGTGTGTGTGTGTGTGTGAGTTCACTGTCTGTTTATCTTATTATTGTTATCTATATTGATTGTGTGATTAGTACTGACCCCGGTGTTGTTTTGTAAACCTGCGGTGATCCATTCGGGGATGGTGAGCAGATATTGAGCAGGTAATGAGATGAGTACTGGGATAGCTGGGATGCCACGACATGACGATAGGAGTCTTCCGCTGTAGCCTTAGTTTATTTACTTTTCAGTTAGACAGTCATTTGAGAATATTGTATCGTACTTTGGTTTGGTTTGAGGATTGTATTTATTCATTAAACTATTTATAATAAACGTTGTTTCTGTTTTGTCTATTTGATTATCATACCTCGGGCGACCGAGATGGTGATGTCTTCATACCTGAGTGGTCCTGGTAAGGCACTTGGAGTATGGGGGTGTTACAGATATCCTAACCCTCGTGGGGTTATCCTTTCTCCTGCTGACACTGCTATCAGATCTAGTCTTGTTATCAACTCGGCTGGTATCTGTCGAAGCTGACTCCTGCTGCATGATGCCCCCTGGGTAAGATCTACTACTGGGGCCCGACCTTCATTCCCCGTGCTGGCTGGAATGCTAGTCTGCTGCTTCAGAAAGTCTATCTGCGCCCAGAGTTCCCTGCCCCTCTTCTTTGCTTCAGCTTTTGCCTTTCTCTGGTTTTCTCGCATATCTTCCATTACTTTCTAGAGGTTCTCCATGCCACTAAGCAGGGTCTGCGTCGGACTGGGTGGTGGAGTAAGGCCTGAACTTGTTGTGCCCCTGTCTGATCTAGTTTGGGCCGCCACAGCAGGAGTTCTGGGAGATAAAGTGACTTTTGCTGCGGATGTGGTTCTTGGAGAGTGTCCGGGGGCCTGAGTTTGTGCCGCTGATGCTGGATTCTGGACTGGATTGGGTGGTATCGACGGATGACCGCTCCCTGACATGGCTCCTGACGTTTGCTTGTCCATTATGTGTTTGAGTAATCAACGATTGACGACCACAATGCCCCACGGTGGGCGCCAAACTGTTTTGGTAATTTTCTACCGAATTAGGTTAAGCGAGGTCAATGAGGTCTTACTCATTGTATGTTGGATGTGTGTACGTGTTCAACGTAAAGTAAGGAATTAAGTACGTAAATAGAGATTGACACGTGAGATTTGGTGACGCGGAAAACCCAGTGTGGGAAACGACCGCGGGAAGGGACGACACCCTTCCAAGTACTGCAATAGCTTGTTAATAAGAGGATGAGTACAATGGATACGGAATGTAAATCTAGCTAGCACAATGTGTTTACTCGTGAGATCTTGAATGTCCTTTTTTGAATGCTCCTCTTGCTATTTATAGGGTTGGAACACTAGATGTATCCTACCCCGTTTATGGTAAGGAATATTACTCCTATCGCAACTTTTTCCATAACGGGTCTTCTCCCTCCATTCTCCCTGATCTCCATGAATTCTCCCTAAGATCTCCCCGAGAGCTTTCCAAAGCACGGGATTCCTCTATCAGCGGGCTTCTCCTCTGTCGCCAGATTCCTTGGCCCAACTTCTTAGGCAGATTCCACTCGCTCTTGGGCTCCTTGGGATTGATCCATCTCCGCGGCCCAACTCCTTAGACGAGAACAAATGGGCTTGCTCTCATTCGGTTAAGATGCGGATTTTAGCCCAAACAACATAGCAGTGGATAGCATGGACGGACTTCCTACTAAGTGCATCTGCCACAACATTCGCCTTCCCTTTGTGATATACCATCTCCATGTCGTAGTCTCCAATCAGCTCAATCCATCTTCTTTGTCTCATATTCAACTCTTTCTGGGTATAAATACACTTCAAGCTCTTGTGATCAGAGAATACCTTGCAAGTAGCTCCATAAAGATAATTGCGCCACAATTTTAATGCAAATACCACGGCTCCCAGCACCAAATCGTGATTAGGATAATTTTCCTCATATGGCTTCAACCATCTCGAGGCATAAGCAATTACCTTCCCATTCTGCATCAGCACACACCCTCAAACCATTCTTCGAGGCATAGGTGTATACTTCGAAATTCTCACTCCCTTTAGTCAAGGCAAGAATAGGAGCTGTAGTCAAGTGCTCCTTCAAGGTTAGGAATGCCTTCTCACAACTCTCATCCCACTTGAATCTATTTTCCTTCTTCATTAAAGTAGTCAACGGCTTAGCTATTTTTGAGGAGTCATTTACAAACCTCCTATAATAACCATCCAAACCCAGAAAACTCGAAATATCTCCAATGTTTTTCAACCTCTCCCACTTGGCAACTGTTCAATTTTACTTGGATCTACCGACACTCCATCTTTTGACACAACATGACCCAAAAACGCCACCTTCTCCAACCAAAATTCACATTTACTCAACTTGGCATAAAGATTATTCTCTCTTAAGTTTGCAACATAATCCTCAAATGCTTCACATGCTCCTCCTTATCCTTACAATACACCAGGATATCATCGATAAAGACAACTACGAACTGAACCAAATAGGGACTAAACACACGGTTCATTAAGTTCATGAAGATTGTCGGTGCATTAGTTAATCCAAAAGGCATAACAATAAATTCATAGTGTCTATATCTAGTCCTAAATGCAGTCTCAGGAATATCTTCATTATTAATTCTCAACTGGTGGTATCCCGACCTCAAATCAATTTTAGAAATTATTCCGGCCCACTCAACCGGTCAAACAAATCATCAATTCGAGGTAAAGGGTACCGATTCTTAATGGTCACATTATTCAGCTCCATGTAATCAATACACAAACGCATACTCTCATCCTTCTTTTTGACAAATAACACAGATGTTCCCCAAGGTGATACACTTGGCCTCACATAAACCTTATCTAAAAGTTCCTTCAAATTTGCTTCTTAAGTTCCTCCAACTCCTTAGGTCCCATCATGTAAGATGCTTTAGAAATTGGTCCGTCCCACGTTTTAATTCAATCCTAAAATCTGTATCCCTCTAAGGGGGTAACCTAAGAATATCATCTGGAAACACATCCTGAAAGTCCTTTACTGAAGAAGGAAAATAGAAAGTCCCACGTTGGGAACAGCTTTGAAGATGAGTACAGCATTTCATCCTGCGACAGATGGGCAGACTGAAAGAACAATCAAGACTCTTGAGGATATGTTGCGAGCTTGTGTGATGGATTTTGGTGGTAGCCGGGAGCGAGAGGTTGGACCGATAGAATTTTCTTACAACAACAATGACTATCACACCAAGATAGGTATGGCACCGTTTGAGGCTTTGTATGGGAGGAGATGTAGGAGTCCAATCTGTTGGGACGATAGTCTTTGAGGCAAAGTGGTTTTAGGACCAGAGATGGTGCATGAGATGGTGGAACAGATTAAGATGATCAGGGAACGGATGAGAGCAGCCCAGGATCGACAAAAGAGTTATGCAGATCTACATCGTCGGGACATAGAGTTTCAAGTTGGGGACAAGGTTCTTTTGAAAGTGTCTCCGATGCATGGAGTTATGAGATTTGGGAAGAAAGGCAAGCTAAGTCAGAAGTTTATAGGGCCTTATGAGATCTTAGAGCGGGTCGGGGAAAATGCTTATCGTTTGGCTTTACCAGCTGCGTTGGAGAGAGTGCATAATGTGTTTCATGTATCGCAGCTGCGGAAGTATGTGAGTGACCCGTCACATGTGTTGGAGGCAGAGAGCTTAGAGCTAGATGAGTCCTTATCATATCTGGAGGTTCCTAAGCAGATTCTAGACCGAAAGGTTAGAAAGACCAGGAGTGGTGAGACAGTTTTGCTTAAGATACTTTGGTCTAACCACGAGACTGAGGAAGCTACATGGGAGGCAGAGGATATCATGAAAGAGCGTTACCCTTTCCTTTTTGATCAGGTATGTATGGTTACGGGGACGTAACCTTGTTTATTTTAGGGGGGTAGGAGATGATCGCGAGAAGTTTTAAGAGTTTTATACACCTTTTATAGGTAGTGTCGGTATGTTTGTCGGGATGAGTTGGGTTAGTATCATGTTTTATGTTATGTTAAAATTTTGTTTGGCTTTTGAGTCGGGAATGTTGTGGGAGTACCTTTGTTTGGTAGTGGTTTGAACTTCGGGGACGAAGTTCCTTTTAAGGAGGGAAGACTGTAATACTCCGTATTTATAAGTCTTAGGGTACTCTATCGAGTAGCCCTTACTCTGTCGAGTAAGGGTAAGTTGCGAAATAAAATAGTTTCGACTGTTGGGTACTCGATCGAGTAGTGGGGTACTCGATCGAGTAAGGGGGTACTCGATCGAGTACCTTGGGTACTCGATCGAGTGTCCGGTTTTACGGGGAGTTTTTCTCGGGTTTTGTTAATTATGCGATTAAGGTATTTAAACATAATCGTCATTGTTTTAAATCACTTTTACAAAACCTAAAACCCCGTTTAAAGAGAAAGCGACCACTTCATCTTCCTAATCGCATTCTTAGCAATTCCGGAGTTCGACGGTCGGTTCGTGTCGTAGTTCGTATCGTTGAGTTCCTTGCGTCGAGGGTAAGCTTTTAATATAATTTTTATAATGTTTTGCTAAGTTTGGTTAAACCCTAATTTAGGGATTGGGGGTTTTTGTGCGTAGTATGTGATGTATAGCCTATATGTGTTATATGATAGGAGGAGGATTCGTAGAAGAGGCGTTTTGATACTGTTTGTAGATACCGTCTCGCTTGTTGTGCTTTCCGGTAGGGTTTCCTACTCGTATTAGTCCCATAATGGGATATTGGTGATGTTTGTAGTTAGTTGTTTGCTATGATGATTGTACTGTGTTTGTGATTGTGATTGCTGTTGATGGTTCTCGAGATGCGTTCTCGGCTGAGTGGGGTCACTTGCGGGAGTGACTTCACGCCCTAGTTTCACCCTTCGTGGAACCCGCCACGGGAGGGGATGTGCACATTAATGGGACAGGGTTATCGCTCGTACGATGAGCGGGGCTTAGGTGGGAACGGCTGCGGTCCCCCATCGCGTGGTGGGTCCAGTGGACGATCGTATTGAGATGATGGGAGTTGGTGTTGTGTGTGTGTGTGTGACGGATTCATTGTCTGTTTATCTTATTATTGTTATCTATATTGATTGTGTGATTAGTACTGACCCGGTGTTGTTTTGTAAACCTGCGGTGATCCATTCGGGGATGGTGAGCAGATATTGAGCAGGTAATGAGATGAGTACTTGGGATAGCCGGGATGCCACGACATGACGATAGGAGTCTTTCGTAGCCTTAGTTTATTTACTTTTCGATTAGACAGTCATTTGAGAATATTGTATCGTACTTTGGTTTGGTTTGAGGATTGTATTTATTCATTAAACTATTTATAATAAACGTTGTTTCTGTTTTGTCTATTTGATTATCATACCTCGGGCGTAGAGATGGTGATGCCTTCATACCCGAGTGGTTCGGTAAGGCACTTGGAGTATGGGGGTGTTACAAAACCGTAATACTCCGAATTTATAAGTCTTGGGGTACTCTATCGAGTAGCCCTTACTCTGTCGAGTAAGGGTAAGTTGCGAAATAAAATAGTTTCGACTGTTGGGTACTCGATCGAGTAGCCGGGGTACTCGATCGAGTAAGGGGGTACTCGATCGAGTACCTTGGGTACTTGATCGAGTGTCGGTTTTTTACGGGGAGTTTTTCTCGGGTTTTGTTAATTATGCGATTAAGGTATTTAAACATAATCGTCATTGTTTTAAATCACTTTTACAAAACCTAAAACCCTGTTTAAGAGAGAAAGCAGCCAGTTCATCTTCCTAATCGCATTCTTAGCAATTCCCGGAGTTCGACGGTCGGTTCGTGTCGTAGTTCGTATCGTTGAGTTCCTTGCGTCGAGGGTAAGCTTTTAATATAATTTTTATAATGTTTTGCTAAGTTTGGTTAAACTCTAATTTAGGGATTGGGGGTTTTTGTGCGTAGTATGTGATGTATAGCCTATATGTGTTATATGATAGGAGGAGGATTCGTAGAAGAGGCGTTTTGATACAGCTGTAGATACCGTCTGCTTGTTGTGCTTTCCAGGTAGGATTTCCTACTCGGTATTAGTCCCATAATGGGATATTGGTGATGTCTTTGTAGTTAGTTGTTTGATATGATGATTGTCTTGTGTTTGTGATTGTGATTGCTGTTGATGGTTCTCGAGATGCGTTCTCGGCTGAGTGGGGTCACTTGCGGGAGTGACTTCACGCCCTAGTTTCGCCCTTCGTGGAACCCGCCACGGGAGGGGATGTGCACATTAATGGGACAGGGTTATCGCTCGTACGATGAGCGGGGCTTAGGTGGGAACGGCTGCGGTCCCCCATCGCGGTGGCTGGTCCAAGGGACATCAAGATTGAGATGATGGGAGTTGGTGTTGTGTGTGTGTGTGTGTGACAGTTCAAATTGTCTGTTTATCTTATTATTGTTATCTATATTGATTGTGTGATTAGATCGACCCCGGTGTTGTTTTGTAAACTGCGGTGATCCATTCGGGGATGGTGAGCAGATATTGAGCAGGTATTGAGATGAGTACTGGGATAGCCGGGATGCCACGACATGATGATAGGAGTCTTCCATTTGTAGCCTTAGTTTATTTACTTTTCAGTTAGACAGTCATTTGAGAATATTGTATCGTACTTTGGTTTGGTTTGAGGATTGTATTTATTCATTAAACTATTTATAATAAACGTTGTTTCTGTTTTGTCTATTTGATTATCATACCTCGGGCGACCGAGATGGTGATGTCTTCATACCTGAGTGGTCCTGGTAAGGCACTTGGAGTATGGGGGTGTTACAGATATCCTAACCCTCGTGGGGTTATCCTTTCTCCTGCTGACACTGCTATCAGATCTAGTCTTGTTATCAACTCGGCTGGTATCTGTCGAAGCTGACTCCTGCTGCATGATGCCCCCTGGGTAAGATCTACTACTGGGGCCCGACCTTCATTCCCCGTGCTGGCTGGAATGCTAGTCTGCTGCTTCAGAAAGTCTATCTGCGCCCAGAGTTCCCTGCCCCTCTTCTTTGCTTCAGCTTTTGCCTTTCTCTGGTTTTCTCGCATATCTTCCATTACTTTCTAGAGGTTCTCCATGCCACTAAGCAGGGTCTGCGTCGGACTGGGTGGTGGAGTAAGGCCTGAACTTGTTGTGCCCCTGTCTGATCTAGTTTGGGCCGCCACAGCAGGAGTTCTGGGAGATAAAGTGACTTTTGCTGCGGATGTGGTTCTTGGAGAGTGTCCGGGGGCCTGAGTTTGTGCCGCTGATGCTGGATTCTGGACTGGATTGGGTGGTATCGACGGATGACCGCTCCCTGACATGGCTCCTGACGTTTGCTTGTCCATTATGTGTTTGAGTAATCAACGATTGACGACCACAATGCCCCACGGTGGGCGCCAAACTGTTTTGGTAATTTTCTACCGAATTAGGTTAAGCGAGGTCAATGAGGTCTTACTCATTGTATGTTGGATGTGTGTACGTGTTCAACGTAAAGTAAGGAATTAAGTACGTAAATAGAGATTGACACGTGAGATTTGGTGACGCGGAAAACCCAGTGTGGGAAACGACCGCGGGAAGGGACGACACCCTTCCAAGTACTGCAATAGCTTGTTAATAAGAGGATGAGTACAATGGATACGGAATGTAAATCTAGCTAGCACAATGTGTTTACTCGTGAGATCTTGAATGTCCTTTTTTGAATGCTCCTCTTGCTATTTATAGGGTTGGAACACTAGATGTATCCTACCCCGTTTATGGTAAGGAATATTACTCCTATCGCAACTTTTTCCATAACGGGTCTTCTCCCTCCATTCTCCCTGATCTCCATGAATTCTCCCTAAGATCTCCCTGAGAGCTTTCCAAAGCACGGGATTCCTCTATCAGCGGGCTTCTCCTCTGTCGCCAGATTCCTTGGCCCAACTTCTTAGGCAGATTCCACTCGCTCTTGGGCTCCTTGGGATTGATCCATCTCCACGGCCCAACTCCTTAGACGAGAACAAATGGGCTTGCTCTCATTAGGTTAAGATGCGGATTTTAGCCCAAACAACATAGCAGTGGATAGCATGGACGGACTTCCTACTAAGTGCATCTGCCACAACATTCGCCTTCCCTTTGTGATATACCATCTCCATGTCGTAGTCTCCAATCAGCTCAATCCATCTTCTTTGTCTCATATTCAACTCTTTCTGGGTATAAATACACTTCAAGCTCTTGTGTGTGGGTTAATATCCGTATACTACCCCTTAAATTGCAGGACTATAACGTAAAATTTACATGCAATTTATAGTCATAAAGCGATAAAACAATAGTAACGATAAGTGTATAGAAATCAACCTCGGGTCCTTTTAATTGCGGCGTAAAGATCAGAAATCTAAGCAGATTCCCTCCTAATCGTTGCACCCAAGACTTGGTCCGAGATATGCCCTTGTGCTAGAACAGTGTTCTCCGATTGCCTTGCAATATAGGGAGAACTGTTATGAGTTTTGTCGAGATGTGAGATCTCAGTTTCTACAGAGAAGAATGCTCTTTCGAAACCCTAATTTTCTCTCAAATGATGATTAGGTTTAACAGAAGGAGGAGGTCTCCTTTTGTTCTCCTGGTTCGGCCAAACCGAGTGAGAGGAGCCCATCTGGGCTTTTCATTTTCTCTTCACTTAAACTTGCGGTCCGGTCCATAACTCGCTAAGTGTATATGACGCGGTCTGATTATAAACTGTTATCGGTTATCGGAAATTAAGGCATCAGCTAATAATGCGGGTTAGCTGAATACGTGTCCGACAAAACAGTATTGTATAATTATTTTTAATATACATTTAATTAAATATAAATCACGTATATTTAATTTTACGAATTAATCTTAGTTAATTCGCCTTAGCCCATGATATTTAATCCGTATTAAATATAATATCTCAACATCACATATTTGACTAATTACTTAGTCAAATAACTTGACTAACCTGGTTAGTCAATATTTGGCATCTACATGACAAGTATTTTCATACCGTCACATCTCTCGAACGTATCCTATAGGTGTGACTTTTAGGGACCGGTTGATCACCGCCATCTGTATGACAATAACGTCAAACTTATCTAGCAAGCCAACCGTTATTGATAAACGTGGATCAATTGATAATAATACCAAAGTATGCCCTTTGATCCTTTTAGAGGTTTATAAGTCCTTGCACTAATTGTTAAGGACACCAACCCCAACAAGCTCCCACTTGTCCGTACAAGTGTATGTGCAATGACGTTATCCGCACTAACCGGAGGACACAAGCTCCAACAAACTCCCACTTGTCCGAACAAGTGTAGGTGCGATAACCGATTCTCATATTCATTTAAAATCTCTCCCACTCAATGTAAAACAATTTGCAGATCCGGATCCACAAAGGTCGTATTTTACAATCGATCCGTATCTAGAGTGGTTTCCCCGACTAGAGAGTAACTTAACCGATAAAACGAATCCGTATCCGAGCATGGCCATGCATTTCGATTCTGACTCCTCGAGTGGCCCCGAGAAATATCGAGTACCCGATAAAGGCTGAATATTTCCTTCAACTCGACTCCTTCCGATCTAAGCACAACATGAAATGACCAAGAAAAAATCTACTTGGCCCCCTGTTACGGATGACCGTGAGAAAGAAACCAAAGTCACCCAAAATCGGCCGTAGTCTCAAGAGACAGTCGATAGTCAAAGAATCGACTCTTAGGATCACCATGGAGGTCCTATCCACGACCAGGCAACGAATGTTATAAAACATTTAGGACTCCACGTCGATGTCACAATTGTGTCCTACGAAATATCCGTATAAATCGCCTCTCGTGATTGGTCGGTCAACTTTGTTGACTTATGGCTCGTTGAACCCACCATCAACCAACGTCACAGAATAATTGCTAGAGTTATCAGCTCATGTGGGCAATTAAGGACTAACAAGATATGATGTTTGTTCAGATCACTTTGTGGTGTTCAAAATTGTCGTACAATTCCACATGAAAAACAAAATATATATATAAAATATCAAAACGATGATGTCGTATAGAGTACAAAGGAGAATGAATCTGATCCATAAAAGAGTACTACAACTCAGGAACACGTTTGATTCCCATGGAATTTACGTGCCCTTCATGCTTATCTTGTCGTAATGCTTTAGTGAGAGGATCTGCTATGTTATCATCTGTAGCAATCTTTTCTATCACTACTATCTTTTGCTCCACGTAATCCCGGATTAGATGAGCTTTCCGTTGTACATGTCTAGACTTGTTGCTAGACTTAGGCTCCTTAGCTTGGAAGATGGCACCACTATTGTCGCAATAGATGGTGATCGGGTCATTCGAACTAGGCACTACAGAGAGCCCATGTAAGAATTGACGCATCCATATCGCTTCCTTTGTTGCTTCGGACGCGGCATAGTACTCGGACTCGATCGTAGAATCTGCTGTAATGATTTGTTTGAACTCTTCCGGTGATCTGCAGCGCCATTAAGAGTAAAAACGAATCCAGACCGAGATTTCGAGTCATCTCGATCCGTTTGGAAGCTAGCATCTGCAGAACAGGTTCGGTTGCGCATAGCTTTTGAGAGCCTCCATAAGTCAATACCCAATCTTTAGTCCTCCGGAGGTACTTAAGAATGTTCTTGATGACCAACCAATGTGGTTCACCTGGTTCTTTGTTGGAATCGACTTGTCATACTCAATGCATATGCCACGTCCGGACGTGTGCATATCATGGCATACATGATTGATCCTATTGCCGAAGCATAAGGAATCCGTGTCATGCGCTCTTTCTCTTCCGGTGTCTCGGTGCCACGAGACTTGCTCAAATGCACCCCCGGGGACATGGGAAGGAACCCCTTCTTGGAGTTAGTCATTTGAATCTCTCTAGGACTTTGTCTATGTAAGACTCTCGATCGAGAGATAACATCCGTCGTGATCTATCTCGATAGATACGGATGCCAAGAATTCTTTGTGCCTCTCCCAGATCTTTCATCTGGAAATGGTTCTTCAACCATACTTTCACCGAAGTTAAGAGAGGTATGTCATTCCCAATCAGAGTATGTCGTCAACATACAATATTAGGAAGACAATCTTGCTCCCACTCGACTTGATATATAGACATGGTTCCTCGACGATCGAGTAAATCCATTCTCTTTTATCACTTGGTCGAAGCGATGATTCCAACTCCTTGATGCTTGCTTAAGTCCATAAATGGAACGCTTAAGCTTGCACACTTTCTTAGGATTTTTAGGATCGATGAAACCTTCGGGTTGTACCATGTACAACTCTTCCTCCAAAAAGCCGTTTAAGAAGGCGGTTTTCACGTCCATTTGCCAAATTTCATAGTCATGAAAAGCGGCAATCGCTAAGATAATCCGAATGGAACGCAAAGATAACTACGGGTGCAAAAATCTCATCGTAGTGCAAACCTGGCACTTGGGTGAAACCTTTTGCAACTAGTCGTGCTTTGTAGATATCTTCTTTGACCTTCCAGAATGCTTTATCTTGTAAAGCCATTTGCATTGAAGGGGACGAACCTTAGCGGATAAGTCAACAAGATCCCATACGTTGTTCTCATACATGGAGTCCATCTCGGATTGCATGGCCTCAAGCCATAGCTTTGAGTCGAATGGTCATGGCACCTTTATAGGTTGCGGGTTCACTACTCGTTAAGAGTAGAACGTCATCTATGTCATGTTCCTCGACCATACCTATGTATCTGTCCGGAGGAATAGAGACTCTTCCCGACCTCCTAGGTTCCTCAGGAATATTTACCGCAGCCGGGTTTGAAGGAATTGGTTCCTCCAATGGTTGCTCGGTGTTTGGTTCTGGAATCTCCGACAGGTCGAAGGTTCTATCACTCTTTGCATTCTCGAGAAATTCCTTCTCTAAGAATGTCGCACTAGCCGCAACAAAAACGCGTTGTTCGGTTGGCGAATAGAAGTAATGACCACGTGTTCCTTTAGGATAACCTATAAAGTATGTCTTGACCGATCGCGGGCCGAGCTTATCTTCGTGTCTCCACTTGACATAAGCCTCGCAGCCCCAAACCCGTATAAAGGACAAGTTGGGGACCGTTCCCTTCCATAGTTCATATGGAGTCTTGTCAACAGCTTTAGACGGACTTCGGTTAAGTATTAGAGCGGCTGACATAAGAGCATAACCCCATAATGAATCAGGTAAAACCGTGTGACTCATCATGGATCGAACCATATCAAGTAGTGTTCGATTTCTCCGTTCGGATACACCGTTCAACTGAGGTGTTCCAGGTGGAGTTAATCGTAGGGCAATCCCACGGTCCTTCGGTGTTGATCAAACTCGTGAGAAAGATACTCGCCACCACGATCCGAACGCAGTGTTATTATCTTTCTACCCAATAGGTTCTGCACCCTATTTTGGTATTCCTTAAATTTCTCAAAGGATTCACTTTTGTGCTTCATTAAGTAGACATAGCCATATCTACTCAAATCGTCCGTGAAAGTGATGAAATATCTATAGCCTTCTCGTGCGGTGATTGACATAGGACCACATACATCCGTGTGTATGAGCCCTAATAGGTCAGCAGCGCGCATTCCAACACCTTTGAAGGAAATCCGAGTCATCTTACCGATGAGACATGATTCACACGTGCCAAATGATTGAAAATCAAAGGCCGAGATAGCTCCATGTTTGATGAGTGTTTTACGCGTTTCTCATTAATGTGTCCCATACGGCGATTGCCATAGATACGTTTGATCTTTGTCACCAACCTTTAACTTTTTATTCATTACGTGTAATATTTCATTGGTCTGATCTAAAACATAAATTCCATTCATGGAAACCGCCTTGTAGTAAATCATATCGTGTAATGAGAAAATGCAAGCATTGTTTTCTATTACAAATGAAAAACCAAGTTTATCAAGCGCAGAAACAGAAATAATGTTTTTAGAAAGACTGGGTACATAATAGCAATCATATAATGATAACTCAAATCCGCTAGGAAGCTGGATCACATATGTCCCCCCGGAGATGGCGGCTACTCTTGCTCCATTCCCAACACGCAGGTCCACCTCACCCTTTACGAGGGGTTCGATGTTTCGGAGCCCCCTGCACATGATTACACAGATGAGAACCACAACCAAGTATCAAGTACCCAAGTTCCGTAACTTGCGTGGTTAATCTCAATCATATGAATAAAAGTAGAAGAGAGAGAAGACATACCAACAGGTTTAACACGACCTGCCTTTAAGTCCTCATGATAAACAGGACATGTGCGTCTCCAATGCCCAGTCTTGTGGCAATGATGGCATTCCATGTTATCACTCTTGCTCTTTGTCATGCCTGATGAGTTACTTGCCTCACCAGGACCACTCTTCCCTGAACCCGACTTCTTGAACTTCGCCTTACCTACTGTTAGGTTTGCCGGAGCTTTGCCCTTACCTTTCCCTTTGTTTGACACAACGAGAACATCCTGTTTCGAACTCCCACTGCACTTCATGTCCTTCTCGGTCTGTACGAGGAGGGAGTGCAGTTCATGGGGAGTTTTCTTCAAATCATTCATATAGTAATTCGCTCTGAATTGCGAATAACCATCGTGGAGTGAATGAAGAATACGGTCGATAACAATATTCTCGCTGATGTTACGATTAAAGGTCTCAGTTTTTCGACATTCTCAATCATGCGAGAATGTGTGGGCTAACCGGTTGGCCCTTTCGAGTCTCGCATCAAAGAAGCGAGTGGTATGCTCATAGGTCACGATTCTCGGTGCTTTCGAGAATTCCTTAGTGAGCGTGGTGAAAATCTTGTTTGCACCTTGGGCTATGAAGCGTTTCTGCAAATTGGGTTCCATTGCAAAAATGAGCACGTTTTTAATCGCACCCGCTTCCATGACGAAATCGTTATAAGTAGCGATCTCGTTAGCTCTAGCCGTGGGAACTGGGTGTGGCGGCATGGGCTCAAGTAGATATTTGAGCTTTCCGTCGCGGCGTGGCAAGATTCCGTAATGCCGCCTCCCTCCCCGCGAAGTTGGATCCATCATTCTTCAGTCGAGTAGACTGATTCATCTGATTCATGAAGATCCTAAGCCAGGACTCACGGTCCAATGTGGCACTTGGCATTGGGTTATCACTTGAACCAGCCATTTGATGTTTAGCAGTTTAAAACGTGATCTACACTGAAAAAGAAAGGAAAAACAAAACGAAATAAGCAACTCATCGAGGTGATTTAAGTCTATTTTAAAATTCATTTTAAACATGTAGACTCTCGCACTTGCATAATTGATCTCCTCAAGAATGATACAAGTGATCCCAAGACTCAATTTGATAAATTGATAAGCCAACTGTTTAGCTAATTCTTAGGAAGAACTCTTGGTCGATAGATTTCCGTAAATCCTATCTATAGTCCACCATGATCACAGGATCGTACGAGTGACCATAGTGTTGAGATAAAATAGGTCAATCAGTTCCAACTTACCCGACGTAGAAGGGGTCATAGTATGCCTACCGACGAAGAAGGGACTCATTGGAGTTTGACCTATAAAGACCGTTCTCAATTTTGGTTTATACGAGGAAGATCCCATCAAACAAAATTCTAATTCATTTTAAGTGAACGAATAACTAGCGTCTGTCGTGAATGAATTTATTTGGATGATGGCTTAAAACGTGTGACATGAGAATGTCAATGAAAACTAACTCGTGACCTCTATATGTGTCAGTTTTCATGCAATAAATTAGGTGGTTTGGTTTTTAGGCGGAATATGATGCATATTATCGTTGCGAAAAAAAAAAATAAATGAATGCAAAAACGTAAATAAAAAAGTCCTAGTGTGGCCTATCCTAGTAAAAGAACATAATACAACTTTGGAATCCACCGTTGGACCCGAAAAGCTTGTCTTGATGTTCCATCTTGATCCAAGTAGCGGGAGTGAGCATCCGGTCTCCATCTTTGGTCTTCTCAAAAATTACAATTAAAATTACAAATATAAACCTATTTACATTCTAATTAAAACTGTAATTACAAGTGAAAAATCCAAAACGGAGATACAAGATCTCAAAATACAACCAAGACCGTGTTCCATCATTACGGTAACACGTTCTACTAAGGCCACACTAAGTTACAATCGCTTGTAAAATTAAATACGTAATTAAAAGGCATTCACGGCATTCAACAAAACGATAAATAAAAATGCATCAACTAAAACAAATTCATTCGTGACATAATTCTGTAATTATGTTAAATTTATCCAAACCACCTTTTAATGATTAAAATTCGTGTGATAAAACCGCTTCTATCATTTAATTTTAATCTATTATAATCCGTCATTTTAAAGACACTTTAAAACAACTATATGGTACGTGAGTGAACCGATTCACTATTAAGCGAGTGTACTATATCCGGATAAAGTACATATTAAAGCCAAAGGAAAATTTAAATCAAAAGAAACAAATTTTCAAAGCTGTTAAAGACGAAATCCTTCGATCCAGGGACATAAGTGCTCGATCGAGGGATGGGAGCTCGATCGATCGAACCGCAAGTTGATCGAGAGGTATGCTAATCGGGAGGTGCTCGATCGACTAAACTGGTGGTCGATCGAGTACCTATATCATCACAACACTACTCGATCGAGTACGAGGACAACTCGATCGAGCAGAGGGGTTTTGAAAAACAGATCGATCGAGTACAAAGAAGGACTCGATCGAGCAAAAGGTTTTGAGACAGTGGTCGATCGAGTACAACAGGGACTCGATCGATCAAAAACAAGACAAAAACAGCACTCGATCGAGTAGAAATACGCTCGATCGAATGCAAAAGTGGCTGAAAACCTCAGGAAAAACCAAAACCCTCGTGAAAACTGATTTTCGAGACAAAATCAATTGAAATTTCGATCAAAACGCATCAAAACAAATTTGATAATTGATAAAACATGACATATTGTTATAATCTCTGTATAAAACAACAATATGCATAAAACCAAATCGAGAAAGATGATAAAACCGTGTAATACATGACACGGTTTCAACCAAAAACTGCCGTGTATACAGGGCACGGGTTTTCAAGCACAAAAACATCGTTTCAAAAATCGTTTTATGAAAAACACATGAAAAATTCACGTGGCCTCGCTCTGATACCACTTGTGGGTTAATATCCGTATACTACCCCTTAAATTGCAGGACTATAACGTAAAATTTACATGCAATTTATAGTCATAAAGCGATAAAACAATAGTAACGATAAGTGTATAGAAATCAACCTCGGGTCCTTTTAATTGCGGCGTAAAGATCAGAAATCTAAGCAGATTCCCTCCTAATCGTTGCACCCAAGACTTGGTCCGAGATATGCCCTTGTGCTAGAACAGTGTTCTCCGATTGCCTTGCAATATAGGGAGAACTGTTATGAGTTTTGTCGAGATGTGAGATCTCAGTTTCTACAGAGAAGAATGCTCTTTCGAAACCCTAATTTTCTCTCAAATGATGATTAGGTTTAACAGAAGGAGGAGGTCTCCTTTTGTTCTCCTGGTTCGGCCAAACCGAGTGAGAGGAGCCCATCTGGGCTTTTCATTTTCTCTTCACTTAAACTTGCGGTCCGGTCCATAACTCGCTAAGTGTATATGACGCGGTCTGATTATAAACTGTTATCGGTTATCGGAAATTAAGGCATCAGCTAATAATGCGGGTTAGCTGAATACGTGTCCGACAAAACAGTATTGTATAATTATTTTTAATATACATTTAATTAAATATAAATCACGTATATTTAATTTTACGAATTAACTGGTTAATTCGCCTTAGCCCATGATATTTAATCCGTATTAAATATAATATCTCAACATCACATATTTGACTAATTACTTAGTCAAATAACTTGGACTAACTGGTTAGTCAATATTTGGCATCTACATGACAGTATTTTCATACCGTCACATCTCTCGAACGTATCCTATAGGTGTGACTTTTAGGGACCAGTTGATCACCGCCATCTGTATGACAATAACGTCAAACTTATCTAGCAAGCCAACCGTTATTGATAAACGTGGATCAACTGATAATAATACCAAAGTATGCCCTTTGATCCTTTTAGAGGTTTATAAGTCCTTGCACTAACTGTTAAGGACACCAACCCCAACAAGCTCCCACTTGTCCGTACAAGTGTATGTGCAATGACGTTATCCGCACTAACTGGAGGACACAAGCTCCAACATTGTGATCAGAGAATACCTTGCAAGTAGCTCCATAAAGATAATTGCGCCACAATTTTAATGCAAATACCACGGCTCCCAGCTCCAAATCGTGATTAGGATAATTCTCCTCATATGGCTTCAACCATCTCGAGGCATAAGCAATTACCTTCCCATTCTGCATCAGCACACACCCTCAAACCATTCTTCGAGGCATAGGTGTATACTTCGAAATTCTCACTCCCTTCAGTCAAGGCAAGAATAGGAGCTGTAGTCAAGTGCTCCTTCAAGGTTAGGAATGCCTTCTCACAACTCTCATCCCACTTGAATCTATTTTCCTTCTTCATTAAAGTAGTCAACGGCTTAGCTATTTTTGAGGAGTCATTTACAAACCTCCTATAATAACCATCCAAACCCAGAAAACTCGAAATATCTCCAATGTTTTTCAACCTCTCCCACTTGGCAACTGTTCAATTTTACTTGGATCTACCGACACTCCATCTTTTGACACAACATGACCCAAAAACGCCACCTTCTCCAACCAAAATTCACATTTACTCAACTTGGCATAAAGATTATTCTCTCTTAAGTTTGCAACAAATCCTCAAATGCTTCACATGCTCCTCCTTATCCTTAGAATACACCAGGATATCATCGATAAAGACAACTACGAACTGAACCAAATAGGGACTAAACACACGGTTCATTAAGTTCATGAAGATTGCCGGTGCATTAGTTAATCCAAAAGGCATAACAATAAATTCATAGTGTCTATATCTAGTCCTAAATGCAGTCTCAGGAATATCTTCATTATTAATTCTCAACTGGTGGTATCCCGACCTCAAATCAATTTTAGAAATTATTCCAGCCCCAC
This sequence comes from Silene latifolia, assembly GCF_048544455.1. NCBI lineage: Eukaryota > Viridiplantae > Streptophyta > Magnoliopsida > Caryophyllales > Caryophyllaceae > Silene > Silene latifolia. The sequence continues at coordinate 29,142,519 of NC_133534.1, forward strand.
TCAACTGGTCAAACAAATCATCAATTCGAGGTAAAGGGTACCGATTCTTAATGGTCACATTATTCAGCTCCATGTAATCAATACACAACCGCATACTCTCATCCTTCTTTTTGACAAATAACACAGGTGTTCCCCAAGGTGATACACTTGGCCTCACATAAACCTTATCTAAAAGTTCCTTCAGCTGCTTCTTAAGTTCCTCCAACTCCTTAGGTCCCATCATGTAAGATGCTTTAGAAATTGGTCCGTCCCACGTTTTAATTCAATCCTAAAATATGTATCCCTCTAAGGGGGTAACCTAAGAATATCATCTGGAAACACATCCTGAAAGTCCTTTACTACCTCAATTTCACACGCCCTAGGCGACTCCTCCCGCAGGTCTCTCACATGACATAAAATTAACTATCCTACCTTCCTCAAATAAGATTTTAAGGTAGTTGTAGAAATAAGTTTTACTTTAGACTTAACAACAAATCCCTTATAAGACACCCTTACTCCTTTCGGTCCCCTCAAGGTGACTTTCTTTTGGTGACAATCAATAAAAACTTTATATTTTCCCAACCAATCCATCCCTAAGATCACCTCAAAACCTCCCAAAAAAAATTCAATTAAGTTAGAATGAAAAAACAACCTCCCCAATCTTAATTGGTACTTCTTTATAGACTCAACTACAAGGTATAGACTCTCCCGAAGGTACAGTTACAACATCTTTAACAACGTCAAACAAGTCTAATTCTAAGGATCTAGCATGTTCACTTGATAAATGGGTTGCCCCCAAGTCAAACAAAATAAACGTTGGTTTAGAATTAACAAGGAACGTACCCGTGACAATGTGAGCATCATTATCAGTTGCTCCCTTCCCCATCATAAACAACTTTCCACTACTCTTAGATACTCCCTGGCTAGCTGATGCTGACCCATTCGGTTGACCTCCATTCATTATCTTCTAAAAATTTCCACTTCCCGTGATTTGATTATTGTTGTAACGGTTCTGAGTAGAATAGTCTTTGTTGCTCCTCTGATAGCTTACACCTCCAGACCTCTGATTATAGTTCCCATAGCTCGGCATAGGAGTGCGAAATCCTCCACCCTGGTTCACATTAGTATATCCCCTTCCTTGGCCACCTTGAACAACCTGCAATCAACAACTTTATGACCCAGCTTCCCACACCTGAAACAACTAACTCCGCTACCATCCATCGGTCTAGTTCGGCCGTAGTTACCATGGCCCACTCCTCCATTCGGTGCACAATTCGAGAAATATAAATGGAATTGATTTTCATTTTTCTTCTTGTTCCCAGCACTCTCACTTGTAGACTCAGTCTTTCTTTCTCACCCTTTTCTTTCTTTTCCTCTTTTAGCATATCAGCAATTCTTTCAGTGTGCCCAGCTCTTTGATAAATCTCATCCATATTACCTGGATCACCAGTTGTAAGCCTCTTCTTTATATTAGTTGTCAAACCTTTCTCAAATCTTAGTCACAGCATCTTTGGGGTAAAGTTGAGATCAGCCACATATTCAGCTAATTCCATGAACCTGTTGCGATAAATTTCCACCGTCATATCATCTGTCATCTTGAATGAGTCAAACTTTACCCTCATCCTGCTCCAAATATGCTCAGGTACAAAGGTAGCCATTAAGATCTTCTTGAAACCCTTCCACTTCACATAATCATTCCCATTATCTGCAGCAGCTTCCCTTATAGCCTCCTTGTGACGAGTCTACCACAAGCTAGCTTTCCCTCTCAAATAGAATGCAACTTGGTATTTTAAAATCCCGACACCATTCTCCTAGAATAGATGGCTCGCCCAACCCATCATATTTGGTTGGGTTATGCCTCAAAATTGTAAAACTCATCTTTGACGGATTGACGGTTGACCCCTTCGCCTTTAGTGCAGCAGTTAAGGTCTCATTTGTAGCAATCAGACGATCTACCTCCTCCTGGGACATGGTAGTGGGTACGGATTTCTTTGGAGGCATGATTCTATAAAAATAACATAAAACACATAAGCTTCCGCTTAAGAAATATGGCATAAGATTTAAAATAGGTATCCCTGCAAACAAAACAACATGTGATGGATTGGCTGGCCACTAGCCAGCCCACACGTGATCCACAACCGCGGCCTCCACGACCCTTAATACCTCACGACCAGCGTGAGACCACGCCCCCACAATTACAAACACTATTCACAAATTATAAATTACAACATAATTTACCAATTATTGCTATCTATCATGGTTTAGGGTCACAAAAATCCCCATATCACTAGACATATTAATTCTACTTTACATATCACACCAATATCCAAGCATATGAAACTTTCAATTAAGATTACTACCATTTGCATTCTCAAGTATATAAACCGATTGATAATCCAATTCACCATGAAATTCATAAGATCACTCAATTACAAAACAACCTCCAATATACTCCCATATCGCACGGCCTTAGGCCATTCACACCATCACACAATACTTACCTCACTCCGCATCCTGCAGAAAAGTTAGCAATATTCATCTTAAGGCAAACAATTGACCCTTAAGAAACTTCCGTCTCATTCCAAGCCTAGGGGGCTTCTAACAATTTCTACCCGGGGTTCATTTTATTAGACGCATCCTATATTCCTTTTATTTTATTGGTTTGAGGCCTAAGGAACCTGGCTCTTATACCACTTTGTAACACCCTCATTTATCCAAGAGCCTTAACTAAGCATTCCTAGATAAAAGAAGTTGTTACCATCTCAGATTGCCCGAGGTAGTGAATGACAAAGTAAAACAAACCACAATACTTTAAATAAATAAATGCTTAACGGCCTTATTACAATTTATTTAACCAAATAACTGAATAGAAATTATTACACGGCCAATCTCGCGGCGGAAATAAAATAAGTGAAGTATCTAAATAATTATCTAAGTGAGCTAGACTTTTATACGGTCCATTGTCATCCATCTCACGTTCCAAGCTCCTAGTCCGCTATTCTCTAGTACCTGTCAGTCAATCTGCTCCCCAATAATTGGTTCATCACAGGTGTTTATAGAATACACTGTCAACCAAACGGTTGAGTAGGAATATCTAAACAACATGAAATAACCATCATAATAATAAAAATCAAGATACGTAAATGCTTAACATCCAATTCACATCTCCGAGACACCCATTCATCCCGCCAATCCATGGACCGGGGTATTCACACATTATCCACCAGCGACTAAGCCTGGGGCCTTCCAATTCACACGTTATCCACCAGCGACTAAGCCTGGGGCCTTCCATTACTTATTAAACCAAATCCACAACATAAATATATTAAACATGAATACTCAACAATTGATTAATAATAACGATTCACATCACTAATCGTCCAGCAATTAACGTACATCCTCTAAATATATCCATATGACAAGTAATACAAAATCATATTCTCGTTGAGTAGATAACCTACCTTTGTAGCTAAAATCCAATTACGCAGTCCAAGAATCAATCAGAAATATTCCACTTCAAATCCGTCACCTATGAGAATATTATAACTTAATTATTAATCTTACCGTAACTAATTTATTAATTAATTACGATTCATTATTATTATTTATAAAATTTACGAAACCAAAACCCGTCTTAATAAATTTAACACAACCCTCAACACCCACGACAACACCCCTTGCCTGTGTCCCAAACCACGGCCAAAACAACCCCATGACAAGGTCAATACACACGTGTCTCACCGTGGTGAACCACCCACCACCATAATGATCCCAGCCATCCACCATGTCCTCCGTCGAGCCCAACCACCTACACAAAACCTCACGCCCTAGGTCCCATGTGTACCGACAACCCCCAACAACAACCCATATCCACTGCATACAAAACCCACAGCCACGACCACCATAAGGACCCACACCTCCTCTGACCACCACCATCGTCACCACTGACTCACAGTGGTTACATAGGTGGCTTCCTCTTTCCGTCGTCGCAGCTCCACCAGTCATGGTAGCCGTCTTAACACGATTTCAAACAAACACCCACAACTCCCCTGTTTTCACGTTTTTCGGCCACCACCACCACCAAGGTCCCGCCTTTAGCCCTCCAACCATCACCACAAGGGTCAATGTCACCACCCACGACCAACCAACCCCAACCCAGGTCACAAAGGTCAACGAAAAGGGTTCAAATCCGTGTTTTAAATCCCGCGGCTACACCACGACCTAAACACAAAACCACCCAGTTAACCACCCCAGGTCAGTCGTCGACGGTCACTTATGGGTCAGGCTAAGTCACGATGGTCCAAGCTAACCTACGGTAAAAGTCATGGTCCCTTGGGGTGCGTGTATGGTGGTGTACGGTGATCTGTATCACGGTTACAAGGATGAACAACAAAATTGAATAATTAATAAGACGGTCTTACCTTTTGTCGATTATTTGATCTTAATTCCCATCCTCTTTCTCTAGATCTCTTATTCTCCTCTTTTGTGAATTAATTTCAGTTTATGATTGAATAAGCTAGGGTAAGGTTCCCTCTTCTCTATTTATACTTGGTAGAAATACAATTAGGAAACTTCTATTTATATTATTATCACTATTCTTATGTAACTATCACTATTATTATTATTATTATTAGTAGTAATAGACTAGTACCACACACCCAATTACACGGCCCAATGCTAATTCCCGACTCAACCATTATTTATTATTTTATTATATTATTCCGTCTTACTCACTATCATTAATTATAAACGTCATAATTAATTCGTTAAAATGCAATTATAAATACTACCAAAATACGGGGTATTACACTTCAAGTAGAAAGTCGGTTCATTCTTTGTGTACCGCTGTGGACAACGCCCTGGGGAACTGCGTCCTCGGGATCCACACTAGGCATAATCGACTCGAGGTTCTTTCGAATCGAATTAAGACAAATTAGAGTCGCCACCAATTTTTATGGGAACTTGGAACCGTTCAAGTCAACTTTACACCTTTCATCGAAAAGTATAAAGCCAAACGACTACGAGTGATTAAAGATAAAGACTTGTACCCTATATCACTCGATTTGAATGACTCTCGTAATCCAATGGTATTTAGACGGATCCACAAACCATAGATCTTGAGTAAGGGGTGAGGGTACGTGTTAGGAAGCCCATAAGGACACCTAACCCCGCCCGTCGATAACGGCCTCTACTAAGTCAAGTATCGGATTTCAAACAAGGTCATAGCTACTGCGATATATGATATGCAAACATCGTTTTAAAACCCTAACATGTGAAGTTTCTATGTCGATTTAGATGCAACTAAACTAACTTTGTCAAAGTTGTAATTTAGCATGTGGGTTGATTGATCTAACAACATATAAATGAAACAAACAAGGCTTTATGGGGATGGGGGAGCCGTTGGGATCTACCTTATTACAACCCAGGCATTTCATGCCGACACACCGAGAAATTAGAGATACAACTCGATCTAAATACAATTGCTATGTACGACACCATACACGACACATGGCCATTCGGCCTAGGAAAACGTGCACAAAGGGGTGACCCACAGTTTACATAACTCACAGCCTTGGGTCACTCCTCGTAATGCGTGCTTTCGCTTAATCTCATCGAATTAGACATTGGGTAACACACCAAAGCATGCATTAGCATAAATCGGGACATGTTGCTTTAAACAACATGGGATTTACTACGCTCTTACATGAATTGGAGCACAACTATCTAACCAAATAAGACTAAGGTTTTTGTAAATCATTGACTCGACCCAAAAAAAAACTAATTACAAGTGAATTACAAGAGACGACTCGATAAGCAAAAGGTAATTACAAAATACAAAACAACGATGAATAAACGATATAAAGATGAAGCAAGAATGACAAAAGGCACGGCCAAGCACACGGCCCCAGACACGGCTAACCAAGTTCCTAGGTTAGGTTCATTAGGTTAGATAGATTTGCAAAGCGATATAGGATATACATTAGAAATTGATGATAAAAGAGGTCAGAAGACTTCGCCTAAAACCGAGTGTTCTACACGGCCTAAAAGGGTCGAATTAGGTCAAGTTCGCTAATTAAGTTAACTCGTCGAGTGTTAATAAGAAGGTGCTAATCACGCACTCTTATACTAGCGAGAAATTAGGTGAAAAGAGAGATGCATTCAATTAGGTTATAGAATTGTTGGTCGATTTTAATGCTTGTGTCGAAGCACCCTAACATGTCTAATTAGATTATTTAATCAATCTAAAGTCATCTAAACGAATCATATGTTAACAAACAGGGGTCGAACTAACATGCAACAGGTCCTAGGGTAGGTCGAATTGAACGACACAAACAAGGGGTCAAAAGCGAGGAACGAAGTTAGGATTCGTTTTATTAATGCCCTACCTTGAACACGAGGATATGTAAATGAGATGGGGGATACGACCGACCGATGTGGCGGATTTCTTTCCCATCTCAAGTCAACGCGGGTGTTCGTGGTGTTACTTTAACTCATACTCGGACTAAACTAGTTTCATAGTTAACGATATCAAACGACAAACAAAACGATAAACAACGTAAAACGAACAATAAAAAAACAAACATAAAAGAACGAAATAAAAAGGAGAAGAGGAGGATTTGATACACCCTCAACCTACATGTATCGTTGACACCTTCTTGGGTCGTAATCGATGGTAGATTTTATCTCGAGAGGCCGTCGTCGACGAAGGAAAAAGCAAACAACACGTTTTTTGTAAATCTGGACAGCAACTTTCAAACTGCAATTTCTCACTCGTTTCACGGTGAAAATTAGATTTAAAAGATGTTTCGGAAACTGAAAGAGAGTAGAACAAAGATCTTAAAACAAACCACGCTCATTTTGAGTTATTGGGCACGAAAAACGAGCACAAACAGAACTGGATAGACAGGAAAAGCCGCGAAAACAGAGTGTATGACACTCTGTTTTTCGAGGGGATTCGTGTACTCTCAAGGTCAATTTGGCTCATGAATCTTTGTCTAAGATGTAGATGGATGTTATATGGTTAATTAGGAACAAGAAACTCGAATTTTAATGGAGATTTAAAGGGGAAACGAATGGTATTTCGAGAGAGACACAAACTGTTTCTCAGTTTGGATGTCTCGGTTTTGTCGAGGGTTTTGAGAGGCAATTAGGGTTTGTTTGTGGAGATTAGTGCTGGTTAGTGACGGTAGTATGTATGGAGAACTTAGAGCAATGAAATTATGGTGGAGATAAGGTATTTATAGGGAATTAAAGTAGGGTAAAAGGGAGCAACAAGCAGTCGGGCTCGGTTTGCATAACTGTTGTCCATCAGCTATTTCGTGGGGTTTTTAGGGTTTGTATGGGGGGGTTTGCTTGGTGGTGAAGCTAAGGTAATATAGGTAGGATACTAAGGTATGGTTTAGGGTTAATGGGCACGGGTTTAAGTGGCGTTTGAAGCGGGTTTTGGACTCGGGTTTGAGGACGCAAAACAGGGGGGTTGCTTGTGTTATTTGCGAGCTGTTTATGGAGTATTTGGGACGGGAATTGGATGGGTATCGTGGTGGGTTTAGTGATGGGTTGTTGTGGGAAACGAGGAGCAGGAATTGGGTTGGTTGTGGCGGGTTTGGGTCAAGCTTTGAAGCACACAAAACGGGTTGAAGGAAGGGAAGAGCTAATGCGGGTTGGGGTGCTTGTATGGGCTGTTTTGGTCGTGATTTGGGACGTGGGTATGAGGGTTCGAACTGGGGTTGGATGGGTAGAAGCCTAGGTTGGTTAGTATACTCGAGATTCGTGCCAATTCGTAAAGAAAACGGGCTCAAAAACCGAGCTATAATCGAGCTCCAAAACGTGTGATTAAAACGAGTTTTCAACTTTCAAATTCGATTTTTCAAATCAAATAACACATTAAAATGAATGATTTTTTCAAATCAAAAAATATATTTTATTTTCAATAAAATAAATTTAAGAAAATAAATTCAAATTAAAACAATAAAATGAATTCACTTTTTTTTTAAAAACATTTAATTTAAATATCATTTAAATTAATAAAATACTTCGTCGACAACGCTCATTCTACATCGTAAAACGAGCCCAAATAATGACAATGACAACTAAAGAATACATGTGTCCTATCATCATCGGGTGTTTATCGGGTTCTCTATAAATTCCAATATCGACGGATACGGGTATCTACAGAGCCCCCACTTTGACTAAGGCTTGGACAAGGCGAAAGTCAAAGTATACCCCAGGTCCCTTTCGACCTGAGGATTCCGCGGGTCGTTTATAGTCGATTAGACTTGCGTATATAAGCTCGCCAGCCATAAGAAGAGATCATACCTGAAACTTCGTCGGGGATTAACTCTTGCTTCTGTTGCGTCGAATTATCATCGTTGGTCATCGACCCATAAATTGCATAAATGGTGGGTTGAGCCTTATCCTCGGGCGCCTACGTATCCGTTTTTGACGGAATCAAACCCGCGTCGTAGTTCGGCAACTGCTGACACATGCCCAAAGTTTATCATCTGCTGGCATTTGTCCAAAATTCATCATCCGTTGACTTTTAATCAAAGCTTATCATCTGCTGGCAGGTGCCCAAATGGGACGGGACTTTCTATGGAGGTTGCCGCCGCTTTCATCATTTGCTTTCAGCTACGGAATTCTTCCATTTCATACTCGTGTATTGAATTGAATTATTGGTGGATGTCATCCTTTACATCTTGATAATGGTCTCTGAAGCAAACGGCTTCAGAGCCCTCAGTTTGCAATGGCTCTAAAGTCGAAGACTTTAGAGCCCCCAGTTGAAGCATATCCTGCTACATTCGAAACATAGAAAATGTACGAGCAATAATCATCACTTAAGCACATTTGGATCATCAATCTTGAAATTGGATCATTTGAAAGATTGGGTCATCGACCCGAAAATTGAATTTGCAAATTTTGAATAATTGGGTCATCGACCCGAATTTTGAATTTGTCATCACTTAGAATATTGGGCCATCGACCCTTCAAAAATTGAATTTTGAATTTTTGAATTTCGAAAGATTGGGTCATCGACCCACAAAGATTCCACTACTTGGTTCATCTATCCACAATTCGCAAAAAGTTTTTTTTCTTTTTGGAATTTTGAAATTTTTTGAAATCGAACTTTGATGGGTGAGCATGAAATACGACACAGACACTCCGTATGACCCGTAAACAACGTGGGCGTAGCCCGCTACCGTAAAACAGAAAAGGAAAATAAAACTGTAAGTGTGCACGGGTTTTAATTCAATTATGGACTTGTTAGGGGTAGAAATGTAAATTGGCCATTCCGGCGCCAAAAGATGGCAAATGGGAATCACAAGGTCGTCGAACTTGGGATGGAGATATCGTATGGCATGGGCGTGCTCCCGAGGGCACATGGGAATCAAGATCACTTGGCATTGATAAGGTGGATTAAACTCACGGAGCACCAACGTTGGCTTCGCCCAGACACTAAACACAGGTTGATTTTATGAGAACACTTAGACATCACACATCACTTTTGTTGGGAACATTATGTCACTCTTCTCCTTACCTCCTTTCTTTTCAGCGAGTTTTCATCATTTCTTGCCACCGCCTTCTTTCTTTTCAGCGGGCTTTTACTATTTTTCTTCCACGCCTTCTTTCTTTTCAGCGGGTTTTTCATATTTTCTGTTCCCAACACAAACCCACATCTATGTGACTCAGCATCTTTGCCTAAACCGTTAGATAAAGCTCATTCTGAGACTTGATACTATTCATCTGAACCTATATCCTTATCCTAGCCTACATCAAGTGCTATGACCGACTCAAACAAAGGTGGCTTCATTTGGAATTGGTTAAGACCCGTAAGAAACCGACAAGATGACAACTTGGTTGAGGAGTGGATTGAATCCCTTATTCCGAAGGACTGCCTACGTATTCGCGTGGAGCGAAATCAAATCCGACGTAGTTCGATCATGGTGCATAAACATGGCATTTTGATTGTGTGTACACACTCGAAGGTTTCACCTAAGTTATCATGTCATATCCCATTCTAGCCTGTAAAGTACCGTTAAATCCCGTGTTTGGGGTTAGGTGTAAAAGGCTTGGATCTTTTGGGATGTGGAGCTTGGTAATAACAAGTTGGAATGGTTAACCATCATTCTGAAGGTTTGTTTTGTGGTGCTAAGGCCAAGGGCTATGGCTGCTGATGTGGTTGGAATGGGTGTCTCGGGTTTGATGAAACACGAGTGCAAATGGGTTGAAAATCGATGTGGGTTCAAATTTCCATGTCTGGATCCAAAAGGCTGGGTGTAACAGCACAAGCGGAATGATTCTCAAAATTCCTGACTATCCCCTTGTAACCGTCTCAGGAAGGACTTAGAGGGTAAAGAGGTCACTACTTACGCTTTTGGGCTTCGCAATTGAACCTCAACTATGGGTACTTGACTTGAATTTTGGCTTCCGTAACTTCGACATTCAACCAAAAAGCATTCCGCAATAACTTCAACATCTTTTTTTCTTTTTTCTTTTTCTTTCATCTTTTTTCATTTTTCTTTTTTTCATTTTTTTTCATTTTTCCAATTTTTCTATTTTTCTCAGTTTTCATTCTTTTTCATCTTTTTTCTCTCTTTGAAAATGATCTTCTATTCATTATCTTAGTCATAAATGGATACACCTTGAAAATTAGGCTTCGCCAACTAATTTGGGTAGGAACTAACAATTCCTTGTTACAACGGGTTGATATCTTCTCTCTTCGAGATGGGATGATTTTGTTGGGGAATGGGCTTACCTTCCGTCATCGATATGGGAAACAAGGAGCTAGTCCGGGTTCGTCATAGAATCATCTAAAAGCTTGTCATAAGTACTGGTTCTAATGGAGGTTTTCTACCGCCAGACATGGAATAGGTAAAGGAAACAGCCACGGGATCCTAAAGTATCCTTACATTTTGAAACGGGGCATACTTCCACCCCAGGGATGCCTTTGAGTGTGTTGTGCATTTTATCATGCTTTCAGAATGATTGAGGATTGAAAACAAGACAAATTTGGAAACGAAACTGCAACTTTTTTTTATTGGAATGAGAAATGCTTAACAGACTCGAAGGAACGATTCCTAGGACACATCCTAGGTTATTGCGGAACAAACGACTCAAATTCAAGAAAAGAAAGTCCTAGACTCGACAAGACTAAGAAAAGAAAACAGATCCAGACTCATAATTTTTCAAATCTGGTCTTGAGCTTTCCCTTGTTCAACTGTCAGCTTAGATGCCTGGTTCTAGTCCTTGATCCCTTTGATGGTCTGCCTCCATCCTGAGGTAGTCCTCTGAGGATCTACGCTAGTGATGAAGGTTGGTGAATCGAATTGTCCTTTATTAACTTTGTTAACGAGAGGAGTACATTCTAGAGCAAGACTACCAACTTGAATTTCATTCTTCGGGTTTGGCAAGAATTCAGAGAAATCCACAAATATTTTCCCGATAAACACCCCTTTCAAGTGACATGGGCGGATAAGATGGGAATAATCAACATTGTCTTCGACAGAGACAAAGTTAGTGTGGTCTCCAAAGGGATTGGTGACGTTATTGGGTTTTATGGCTGGGATTAGGAGCGTTCCGTTCTCAATCATGTCTTGAATTTCGTGCTTTAGTCTAAAGCACCTTTCAGTATCGTGTCCCTTCCCTTGGTGGAAGGCACAGTAGGCATTCGGTTTGTACCATTTGCCTTGTTGTTCAGCAGGTGGATCCGGAGTTGGACCGATGGGCTTCAGCTTTCCCTGGGCCATGAGCCTTTGGAGAGCATATGCGTAAGTGCACCCGATATCGGTGAATACCCTCGAAGCTTGGCGTGGAGGCCTTTTTGACTGTCCATCTAAGAGATTAACAGTTTCAACAAAGTGGGATGTTACTGGTGCTTTTGCTTTACACGACGAGGCCCCTTGGTATCCTTTTGGCTTCTCAGCTTCTGCCATTCGGACGTCATCTTCTACCTTTATCCCGATTCTTATCAATTCTTTGAAAGAACCAAAATTCTGGTATTTCAGAGCATTACGAGAAATGTGTCGTAGATTCTTTACGAACTTATCTACCATTTCAACTTCATCAGGCTTCTTGGCTAGTTTCACGCTTTCAGCGCGCCATCTTGCAAGGAATTCAGTAAAGCCTTCTTTTTCTTTCTGTGTCATCACCTCCAATGTTCTTATGTTGGTTTGAATCTCGACATTATCAGCATAGTGCTTGCAGAACTCCACCGTAATATCTTCGAAAGTGGGGAAGTTCTTAAGGTCCAGATTGTAGAACCACGCCTTCGGGTGTTCATCCAGAGATTGAGCGAAAATTTCAGAGAGCATGTCAGCAGGTACTCCCTTGATGCTAAGTACCCCTTATAGGCCTTAACATGGTGGATGAATCTTTCGTGCCCTTAAACTTTGGGATATCGGTGAGTACCATGTTTGTGGGCAACTTATCTGAATCGGGGCATAGGCCCTAGCATTTTCGTAGTGGATGTTCTTCCCCGGGAGAGTTTCGGACGGTCTTCAATGAATTTGAACCGTTTCTCCGGATCGATCGAGGTGGGGTAGATGAAGAGGAATCTTCACCCGGCCTTGGATTCGATCGCATCCATTTCGGTCATCATGAGGTTCACGGCCTCAGTGAGTTTGTTAACAGCATCTTCCATTGCTTGAAGTCGGGTTTTTGGCGGCCTTTCTACAAGAAAACCCCGAACCGAGTCAATATTCAAATGTAAGAGCCCCTGCACACTTAAGGACACGACACCAACTTGACTCAAACAAAGACTCGACTTATGACTGACTAACCAAAAGGTTCGACTCACGGTTGGATTTAGACCTCGATTCATTTTGGACTCGACAAAACGACACGACCCAAACCATCATAACTCGATTCTAAACTAGACTCGGTGTGTCTAAACCCGTAATTGGACTAACATAGCCCATAGGTTTAAGTGAAATGCCCTAAATGGCCTAGCTTGGACGTTTCTGTGGACTATCCTAGACCAATTGGTCGACCCACATGAGTCGAAGCCCAAGAGGTGAGCTTGGGTGACCCAACAAGGTCGTGTTCTAGACTCTCGGGGCAAAACACGCCTAGCCTAACACGGCCAAGACCCGGACACGACTCGACGCATTTCATGCTTGGTTAAGGTTCGAGAAATATTTTGGATTGAATTTGAAAAAAAACGAATAATCGATTTGAAAATGAGATTTAAAATGGGCAGCATGCCGGCTATAAAAGCTTATTTTGGGCCGAAAAATCTAGTCCTACTTGGGCAGCATTCCACGTTTTTAAAACCATGCTATTTTGAAAGTAAGTTGTTCAAAAGTTCGGTTTTGAAATCGATACGGAAAATTTGAAAAGACTCAGGAAATTCATTTCGCACATTGTCATTCTCATGTTATAAGGATGTATGCTCCTAGACACCTCTAAGGCTCGGCAAGTCTTCTACAAGAAGGTCTATGCCCTCCATCCTTTTTGGGTCTTATAGAGCAAGGGCCTTTAGGTAGAGTACCTAGAAGAGCATCCCCACCATCAAGAACCACGACGAGGCGGAGCGGAAGCAAGCAATGTGCCAGTTCCGGGCATAGTGGGACGTCGCCCCCCACGCGTCACAAAGAAGCGCTGGGACGGCCCAGGAAAGTCCTTAAGGGTTTATGCATGAATCGTAGCACTACGAGTAATGTTTTACTTTCCAATACTTTCTTTTCAAGTTTCACCTTGGAGGAAAAGACCCTAGAAACAAAGTGTAACTAGTCCTCTTTTCCCCAGCGGAGTCGCCAAACTGTGGACAACGCCCTCGGGAACTGCGTCCTCGGGATCCACACAAGGCATAATCGACTCGAGGTTCTTTCGAATCGAATTAAGACAAATTAGAGTCGCCACCAAGTTTTATGGGAATTTGGAACCGTTCAAGTCAACTTTACACCTTTCATCGAAAAGCATAAAGCCAAACGACTACGAGTGATTAAAGATAAAGACTTGTACCCTATATCACTCGATTTGAATGACTCTCGTAATCCAATGGTATTTAGACGGATCCACAAACCATAGATCTTGAGTAAGGGGTAAGGGTACGTGTTAGGAAGCCCATAAGGACACCTAACCCTGCCCGTCGATAACGGCCTCTACTAAGTCAAGTATCGGATTTCAAACAAGGTCGTAGCTACTGCGATATATGATATGCAAACATCATTTTAAAACCCTAACATGTGAAGTTTCTATGTCGATTTAGATGCAACTAAACTAACTTTGTCAAAGTTGTAATTTAGCATGTGGGTTGATTGATCTAACAACATATAAACGAAACAAACAAGGCTTGATGGGAATGGGGGAGCCGTTGGGAGCTACCTTATTACAACCCAGGCATTTCATGCCGACACAACGAGAAATTAGAGATACAACTCGATCTAAATACAATTGCTATATACGACACCATACATGACACATGGCCATTCGGCCTAGGAAAACGTGCACAAAGGGGTGACCCACGGTTTACATAACTCACGACCTTGGGTCACTCCTCGTAATGCGTGCTTTCGCTTAATCTCATCGAATTAGACATTGGGTCACACACCAAAGCATGCATTAGCATAAATCGGGACATGTTGCTTTAAACAACATGGGATTTACTACGCTCTTACATGAATTGGAGCACAACTATCTAACCAAATAAGACTAAGGTTTTTGTAAATCATTGACTCGACCCAAAAGAAAACTAATTACAAGTGAATTACAAGAGACGACTCGATAAGCAAAAGGTAATTACAAAATACAAAACAACGATGAATAAACGATATAAAGATGAAGCAAGAATTACAAAAGGCACGGCCAAGCACACAGCCCCAGACACGGCTAACCTAGTTCCTAGGTTAGGTTCATTTGCTTAGATAGATTTTCAAAGCGATATAGGATATACATTAGAAATTGATGATAAAAGAGGTCAGAAGGCTTCGCCTAAAACCGAGTGTTCTACACGGCCTAAAAGGGTCGAATTAGGTCAAGTTCGCTAATTAAGTTAACTCGTCGAGTGTTAATAAGAAGGTGCTAATCACACACTCTTATACTAGCGAGAAATTAGGTGAAAAGAGAGATGCATTCAATTAGGTTATAGAATTGTTGGTCGATTTTAATGCTTGTGTCGAAGCACCCTAACATGTCTAATTAGGTTATTTAATCGATCTAAAGTCATCTAAACGAATCATATGTTAACAAACAGGGGTCGAACTAACATGCAACGGGTCCTAGGGTAGGTCGAATTGAACAACACAAGCAAGGGGTCAAAAGCGAGGAACGAAGTTAGGATTCGTTTTATTAATGCCCTACCTTGAACACGAGGATATGTAAATGAGATGGGGGATACGACCGACCGATGTGCCGGATTTCTTTCCCATCTCAAGTCAACGTGGGTGTTCGTGGTGTTACTTTAACTCATACTCGGACTAAACTAGTTTCATAGTTAATGATATCAAACGACAAACAAAACGATAAACAACGTAAAACGAACAATAAAAAAACAAACATAAAAGAACGAAATAAAAAGGAGAAGAGGAGGATTTGATACACCCTCAACCTACATGTATCGTTGACACCGTCTTGAGTCGTAATCGATGGTAGATTTTATCTCGAGAGGCCGTCGTCAACGAAGGAACAAAGCAAACAACACGTTTTTTGTAAATCTGGACAGCAACTTTCAAACTACAATTTCTCACTCGTTTCACGGTGAAAATTAGATTTAAAAGATGTTTCGGAAACTAGAAAGAGAGTAGAACAATGATCTTAAAACAAACCACGCTCGTTCTAAGTTATTGGGTACGAAAAACGAGCACAAACAGAACTGGACAGACAGGAAAAGCTGCGAAAACAGAGTGTATGACACTCTGTTTTTCGAGGGGATTCGTGTACTCTCAAGGTCAATTTGGCTCGTGAATTTTTGTCTAAGATGTAGATTGATGTTATATGGTTAATTAGGAACAAGAAACTCGAATTTTAATGGACATTTGAAGGGGAAACGAATGGTATTTTGAGAGAGACACAAACTGTTTCTCAGTTTTGATGTCTCAGTTTTGTCGAGGGTTTTGAGAGGCAATTAAGGTTTGTTTGTGGATATTAGTGCTGGTTAGTGACGGTAGTATATATGGAGAACTTAGAGCAATGAAAGTATGGTGGAGAGAAGGTATTTATAGGGAGTTAAAGTAGGGTAAAAGGGAGCAACAAGCAGTCGGGCTCGGTTTGCATAGCTGCTGTCCATCAGCTATTTCGTGGGGTTTTTAGGGTTTGTATGGGGGGTTTGCATGGTGGTTAAGCTAAGTTAATATGGGTAGGATACTAGGGTATGGTTTAGGGTTAATGGCCACGGGTTTAAGTGGCGTTTGAAGCGGGTTTTGGACTCGGGTTTGAGCACGCAAAATAGGGGGGGCTGCTTGTGTTATTTGCGGGCTGTTTATGGAGTATTTGGGACGGGAATTGGATGGGTATTGTTTTAGCAGGATTTTCAGTGATCTAGAGCGTCCTGCCAGGAATTTATATGTAGGGTGATCTAACTCGAATAACTTGCCTGATTGGAATAATTAAATGTAAAGCAAACTAACAGATAATGACACAAGGATTTTATACGTGGAAAAACCCTGGGAATAAGGGAAAAAACCACGGGCACCAAGCCAGGAGTGATTGTTACTATGATTTTGGACAGCCTGACAGAGTATTGTTATATCAGGCGTGATAGGCGAATATATTGCTTAAGAATACAAAGTGTATGAGTAAAAGTGATGATATCTCCGATGATCCTTCTTGTCTTCCCTTTCTTTCTATTTATAGGTGGTTGCTTTCAATCCCTTTGTGCCGTTTAGGTTTTCCTGGTAAATAGGGAATGTGCCCTATTTACCCGGAGATGGTTGCTTCTTTCTTAGCCGTTGCTTTGACTGCTCCCTATATTTTTGCCTTCTGGAATTGGTCTTCCTTTTTTGTAGGGAACATATGAGATCGCTTGTTTGTTGTTGCTGCAATGGCCTGGTGCTTTATCTTTTAAATTTCTTTGGTTATTATTCGCCCTGTCTTCAATCAACTCTTGCTTAGTGCCTGTCAATCTTGGAGTAATGCCTGGTTTTGGATCTCTAGAGCCTGGAAGTTGTCTTTGGTTGTTGCCTGGCCTATATCAGGTCAGCGGGATAATTTAGGGCCCAACAATTGCCCCTTATCTTCTTATTCCTTTATTGGGTCCGGCCAGGAATGAGGAGATAAAAATTTGGGCGTGCAAGTGATTTGTGCGGGGACTTTCTATTGGATTCAGAATTTGAGTTTGCTTCAACTTCTTGTAACGGTTACTTGCCATAAATAGGGTAGGTTCACAAAACCCTAGGAGAGTCATGATTGATCTTAACCACTTGCTTTCCTAGCCGTTATGGTTTTGCGGCTATAAATATCTTGTTTGTTCCGTGTATGTCTTCACATTCCAATCTCTAACTTTCTTCTTTCTCTTTCTAAAAAATTCTTCCTTTGCAAAAATTCATCTTTTAGAAAAAATAATATATGGCTGGTGGCAGGAGAAGGACAGCAGCTTCAAAAGCTCCTGCTGAGGTTGAAAAAGTTCTGTTGAAGTTGAAATGGAAGCCTGCCGAGGTTGAGGGGGTCCCTGAAGTCATTCCTGAGGATGACGTGGTGGAGGTTGTTCCTCCTCCAGAGGTTCTGTCCATGTCTTATAAGGGGGTTGAGTATTCTCCTAATAAGGCTTTAGCAGTCTCTTTCCATGAGGCTAATCAACTGAAACCTGCTTTTGAGCATTATATAAAGGGCAGGGGTCTCATTCCTCATGGGGCTGAGGTTTGGATTCCTGAGAATGGTCCTATCAGGGCTAATTGGAGTAGCCCGGGTTGGTTCTGTATGTTTGAGTGGGCTTTCAGGGGTGGTGGTCAACTTCCCCTTTCTCCTTTTATGGCTGAGGTTATTAGGGTTCCTCCGTTTCAACTCATGCCAATGGTTTGGAAGATTGTCCATTCTATTGAGCATTTATGTTCTAAGCATAAGTTGGTTATTACTCTGGATGATTTTAAGAATGTTTATCATCTGAAGAGTCATTCCACTGGGAGGTTCAATTTTCGAGTCAGGTCAAAGATGGCTCACCTGATCACCAATTTTGATTCAGGGGATGATAAAGGCTGGGCTCAGACTTATATGTTTATCAAGGTCGATTCAATTGCCCGGACACTGGACTATCTCAATTATCCAAATTGTTGAAGGAGGTAATCTTTCTTTCCTGCATAATTTTTGGTTTGGTAATAGTATTTTTTTGGAGAGTTTACTTACTTTGCCCGTGTTTTCTTTTAGTAAATGATTGGGTGAATGATCCACGATCTTGAGGGGTGGTGATCGGATAAGCGGCGTTTATGGCGTTGCTCGAAGAGGAGAGGGCTTGGCCTCGCCTATGGGGGGCAAGCTGCTATGCCTCGTTTTAAGAAGGCTAAGTTGAGCACTTATAAGCCTGTGAAGAGCACTAAGGTTCCAGGGGCATCTTCATCAGGGAGTAAGTTCTTTTGCTTGTTTTGTCATTCTGTTTTCCTGTATTGGATCCATGCTTTTATTTGCTTGATTTTAGAAACTCGTCGTGCGGCTACCGGGGCTTCGCCAGGATTGCTAGTTTTGGTCTGTCTTTGGTGAAGGCGGGGTTTCTCAGATTACGGGGAGAAGTCAAAGAGCGGTGAGGCAACGGGGAGTGATAGTCTTTGTTCAAATTCGGGAATGCGTGCGGGGGCTCAGTTGGTATCGCCTGAAAAGGTTGTGGATGAAAGTGGTCGTCCCGAGAAGAGGAAGAGAGTGGATGAGTCTTTGGGAGGAGTTCATGAGGTCAGGGGAGTCAGGGCTCGTATGGATGAGGTCCAGTTTGCTAAGGATCAAATTCGAGGCTCGGGCTTTTGTGGTTGATGATCCTTATTTCAAGTATCGGGCGAGAGGAGGCTTCGCTCGTGCTTTGGCCGCTATGTATCGTTCTAGGGATTATCTTGCCAACCTGGTTACCATGCTTCGGGAGGTATATATTTTTTTTTGTCTTTGTTTGTTGTGGGTTTTTGTGTGTGTTTTCTTTTTTTTTGTGGCTTAGATGGGCATTTTCTTTTGTTTTAGAATGTTAATGATGTCTTTGAGGAGTGCTGTCACTGGAATCGAGTTCATGGTCTAAAAATGCCTTGGATTGGGAGGTATAAATCTTGAAAAAGGATCTTGACAAGTTTAAAGCGATTTGGAGGTGTCCAAGGTGAGAATCATTCGTTGAAGGAGGATAATGAGGCGGGGAAGGCTCGGTTCTTTGGTGGAGTCTCGCTAAGTGAAATCGCTCGGGATGCTTTGAAAGCTCTTGTGCCAAGTTTGATATTGCCCGGGGAAGAATTGAAGGTGAAAAACAAGGCTATGCAGAGCGATTAAAGGTAAATGAAGAATTGGGTGTGGAGAGGGACGAGGTTCGGGCCGAGGTATAAAGATGTCGCCTGTATTTCTTTGGCAAGGGTCGTGTGGATGCTATGAAAGAGCCTGCTGAAGTCGAGGCCTTTTGGAATCCCGATCGGGAATTGCCGATCTCAATACCACGTATCCCGAGCTTTGTAAGTTGCATCGATGAGGAGGTGGACTCTCCTCCATCTAAAGGGAAAAATAGTGATGTTGAAGGGGATGGAGATGAAGAAGAAGAGGTCTGCGATGAGGGGATTGGCTCTGCTCTTTGTGTCCAAGGTGGCTTAGTTTGAAATATTTTTTGTTTTTTGTTTGTGTTGTTTTGGCCTATTCAGGGGGGGATGTTCCCTGAACAAATGATTTAGGATTTGTTTTGGTTTTTGTTGGCTTTGTCTGAATGAACGGTGTGTTCTTTTTGCCTGGGAAGGATGTATTCCTGGGTCGGTTTGAATATATATGTCCTTTCCCTTCTTGGTTTTCTTTGCTGTTTTTGACTGGAATTTGTACCTGTATATTCATGTGATATTTTTGTTAGAATAATGCCTGTCAGGAGGGCTTATGGCCCTCATTCCTGTGTTTATGGGGAATGGTGGCTTTTTCTGCCTGTCAGGAGGGCTTTTAAGAATGAGGGTGGTTGCCGGTCAGGAGGGCTTATGGCCCTCAGCCTGTCAGGAGGGCTTTTTTGACAAGTACTATGGTCTATTCCACCTTTGTACTTGTCTTTTTATATCTTGAGCTCGTTTATTTTTCGGGTCGAGCGGCGGTGCCAAATTAGAGCATTTTTAGAAATCTTTGTTCGGGTTGGGTGGAGTGGCCCTCAATCCCGAACATTTGTTTAAGCCTAAAGTATAACATATAATAAGTGAAAAGAAGGCGTAAAACAAGTTTTCAGGATTTGAAATAAAGTTTTAGGTGAAATTAAGAATGATAGGCAAGTAATTTAGCACATAGCAGGTATGAAACTTAGCACATGTATATAGGGTGAGTAGTTTTACCGCTTCTCGGATATGAAATAGTTTTAAGTGGAGAATGTTCCAAGATCCGGGGATCATTTCTCCTTCCAAAGTTTGTAGCCTGTAGGCTCCTTGTCCCACTATTGAATCAATTAAGTACGGGCCTTCCCATGTAGGGGCTAGTTTTCCTGCATTTTTTTCTCGGTGTTGGGAAAACTTTCCTTAATACCAGGTCTCCTTCTTTGAATATTCTGATATTGACATTTTTGTTGTAACTCCGGCTCTTTGTCTGTTGGTAGGCGGCTATCCCGACTTTGGCCGCATCTCTCGGTTCCTCTCGTTAAGAGTAGGTTATCTTGTAATAGGGTCTGTTTTCTTCTATTGTGTTTGCGTATACGGTAGTTGGCACATGAATTTGTTTGTATTCGCTTCTGACCATAGACCAGGGAATATGGTGTTTGGCTTTGTGGCATTTGTTTTTGGGTGTGGTCTGTCACCCATAGAACTAGGGGGAGCTCTTCCGCCCATCTTCCTTTTCTTCTTTTCGGCTTTTTCTTCAGGCAACCGATTACTACTTTGTTGCTTGATTCGCTTGGCCGTTGGCTTTAGGGTAGCCTGGTGTAGATGTGACTAAATTGATATTCCATTGTGCACGAGAAATTATTTGTTCTTTTTCCCACAAATTGTGTCCCATTATCACGAGACTATTTCGAAGGTATTCCATATCTACATATGATATTTTTTTTGATGAATGATATGACATCTTTTTCTTTGACTTGCCTGTAAGAGTCTGCCTCTATCCATTTGGAAAAGTAGTCAGTCATTGCTAGCATAAAGACTTTTTGTCCAGGCGCCTGAGGTAGCTTTCCTACTATGTCCATGCCCCATTTCATGAATGGCCAGGGGGCCGAGATGGAATGTAGTAGTTCTGATGGTTGATGGATATAGGGGGAATAGATTTGTGAGCTTCACATTTCGATTTGTATGCTATGCGATCGGCTCTCGGGGGTTGGCTTAAGTAGCCTGTTTCGAGAATTTTGCTTGCCAGGCTTCTTCCACCTTTATGATTTCCGCAGTAGCCATTATGTATGTCTTCTATAACCTGGCTGGCTTCATTTGGTTCCAGGCAACGTAAGTAAGGTCCAGCCTGAGACTTTTTAAACAAGATGTTATTTATAATGGTATAAGTGGATGCTTTGATTTTCAGGGCCCTTGCTTCGTTTTTATTTGCAGGGAGTATCCCCTGTAGGAACCAATCATAGTAAGGTTTAGTCCAGGAATTTGTATCTTCCTGAATAGGACAAATTTGTTCAGGCTTTTCTATGGTTGGTTCCAGCAGGTGGACGATGGGTATTTTGTCAAACACAGCAGGGCTGAAATTTGATCCCAGGCTGGCTAGAGCATTGATACGTGCCTAATGTACGGTCTTTTTGGCCTATTTCAGCACGTATTTCCATGCATTTATATACTGTTTTTATAGTATTTTGCCCCGAATTGGCTACTTTGGTGTATTTTGTCCTTTTTGTAGGAATGATCGCAAAAGTAGCGGAACCATGCTCTTTTCTGCCCTTTTTGCATGCATTTAGAGGAGACGGGACCATCCCAGAGTGAGATGCTGTACTTGAAGAGTCGTTGCACGCATTACGAAGCATTTGGGTGAAGACGTGAGCTGAATTGAGGACCCAAGTGGTCTATCGAGTTGATAGGTGGTCTATCGAGCTGTCTGGAGGACGATCGAATGGTCCCTGAAGCTCCCTGAGCTCGATCGAGAGGTTCCTTCCTCGATCGAGTAATCTGCCTTTGATCAAGCCCTCGATCGAGAAGTTCCTGCTGAGACACTGGTCGATCGAGTGGTCTAATCCACTCGATCGAGAGAGATTTCGTCTGTGGGCTTTAATTAGTCCGTGTTTTATTACTTACGCATAAACACTTAGACTTTTCCTATTTAACCAAGGATTACTAGGTTAATTAGGCATCACTTTTTACTCTGAGACTATCTCTTTTACTATTATTTCATATTAGAAAAACCTACTGTTATTTTTACGTTGCTTTCACTTTGGGGATTATTGCACTCGGATTTCGTCGCTCTTTACGCCGGATTGCTTAGATTGTAATCTCCTCCTTCTCTTAATAATAATTAACCCTTTGTTGCGCTTAATTCTTGTTTTATGTTATCATTATTTCTCGCCCTAATCTCTGTTATTGCGCTTTATAATTATTATTTCGTTATGTCTTTCTTTGGAATATTATGTCTTTGTTAGATCAGTTATGAATATGAGTAGCTAATTCTCCTTCATGTTGGGATTAGGGGATCTGCGGTAGAATAATGACGACGTAGTGAATGAATTAGACAATTGATATAAGAGACTCTGTCACTATAGCAATATAACTGTAATCACCGACCTAGTTGAGTGCACGCTTCTATGTCACCTATTAAACTGGCTACAATTAACCCTGGATCGAAAGATTGGATTAAATAGGCCTGCTATAAACAGTAGACTACCCTAATGAGGACGAAAGTTAAGTTAGTGGTATTTTAGGGTGGGAAGTGGACCGAAAGGACCTTCTAATATCCGTCTCACAATTAGTTCGTCTGAGTCATTTACTGCTAAGTTATTGAACTACCGTAGTGAACCGAAGTCCCGACATGCTTCTCTCTTATTGATAGTTTAATTCATTTTCCTGCTTATCTGCTTTCCTCTTTATTTCTCTTCCTTTTACTCCGTAGTTTAGAACCAAAAATTCAATCAACCCCATTGTTACCATAGGATTAGAGATAGACAGCTGTAGTTGCATTACCTCCCTGAGGATTCGATACTCGACTGCCTCTACTACATATTTAGTTGAGACCGTTAGGTTTTATTTTTGACAGGTCAACGACAGGCGTGTCAAATTTTGGCGCCGTTGCCGGGGAGGCAATTGTTCCAATTACTAGCTGTTTTTATTTTTAATTCTCCTTTTTAGTTTAAGGAACATCGTTCCTTAGACTATTCTCATATCTTGTCTGTAGTTTCGTCTTATGCGCAGGTCGCAAGGTGGTCCACTGCTACCTTTTGATCCCGAGATTGAGAGATCCTGTCGCGCAAAGAGGAGACTATTTCGAGAGCAACAGGAAGAGGAAGAGCCCAGTTCTCGCGGCAATTTTTACGAGAACGAGCTTTTCGAAGACAACCCGCCGTCTTCTCCAGTTTCCGACTATTCACTTGAGTCTATCACTTTTCCAGAAGTACCAGAAATGGCCGAGGAAGCATCCATTGCTAGTCACTCCGAGCCCACAGCTGACAATCTTTATAAGGGGTTCGAAGCTAGGGAGATGCGAAAGTTCGAACCGAAGCCCTCTTACATCGCATGGTAGAGAAAAATCAGTTCGGGGAGCTGCGAAAGAAGATGCGGCTCAAGATATGGAGACCTTCATCGACCATCTGCTGCTCCATACCTCCTCCCGCCGGTGTGGTGATCGATCAAAGAAACTATGTTCATCTTCTCACTCCGCGATCTTTGCAAGGGAGTGGTACAGGATTTGGACAAAAGCTGTTCACGGCATAATGATTGAATTCGCTAGCATCGGCGTTTTATAAGAAGTATTTTCTCGCTTCGAGAACCATAGCCATCGAGCTCGGATAACCGTTTCAAGCAAGGGCCCGACGAAAATTTCCATGAGGCATGGCTTCGATTTAAGAAGCTGGTGCGGACCATACCGCATCACGGTTTCGAGAAATGGAGTCTATGTAACCATTTTTACAATGGTTTATATGATGATCAGAGAGCAATACTAGACGCGGCAGCCAATGGTCGGTTTTCTGACAACTTGGGGCCGACGAAAGGATGGAAAATCATTGACGATTTGGCCACTCACAGGGCCGAATACGGGAATTCGAGGGGAAACCAAAGGAGAGTCTTTGAGTCGTCTTGATGAGCTGCATTAGAAGCCCTTTCGCTAGGTTCGACAAGTATGAACTAGGGGGAACTTTCAAGCCAGGAATGTACCAGGTTAATGCTATGATGACGGTCCTTTCGTGCATGTACGAGGTGCGGGTAGAAGGACATGTCTCTCGAATCTTTGTCCTACTCCTTATGAGCAATGTCTTTGCCTTCCAACATTACAGGCAAAACAACACTCATTACGAGTCAAACATCCACCCCAATCTGAGGTGGAGTAATCAGAACAACATACTTAACCCCACCGCTCCTCCAAATCAGCAGCAGCAGCCTTACATTCCGCCACACCAGAAGCAACAAGGCTATCAGAAGCCTCCGTCTTTCAACCCTCCTAATCAAGGTGCTTCATCATCTAGTGGGGTGAGTGAGATGAGTGAGCTAAAGACCATGATGTAGTCCATTGCAAAGCAGTTACAGCAGAAGGACACGGCATTCAAGGCGCTTGAAACTCAAGTTGCGCAATTGGCTGAGAATCAATCCTCCAGGAAGCCCGGTCATTTACCGACTCAAAATGACAAGAACCCAAATGAGACGGTACATTTGATAGAGTTGAGAAGCGGTCTCTCTTATGAGGGACCAGAAATGAAGAAATCGGACACTGGAGTCTGCTGAAACTGTCGATGAACAGTGTTCTGGTAAGAAAAAGGGACTCACGACACAGGAATTACTCGATCGACTGAAGCACAGTGCTCGATCGAGTGGAATTGGTGAGGAAGCTGGTCGATCGAGTGGAGTATCTGCTCGATCGAGTGAACTGGAAGCTGGGAATGGTCGATCGAATAGGAATGCTGCTCGATCGACTGATGTTGCTGAAGAAGGAGCTCGATCGAGTGACCACACTTCTCGATCGAGTAACATTGATGACGGGAAGCTTATTCGAGAGCCTGCTAGTGCTCGTTTAAGCGATGAAGTACCAGAAAGGCCTCGTTCGAGAGGTAAGAAGCGCCCAAAGGACACCGAACTTGCGCCGGAAGACACTTTGGAGGCGAGAAATAAGGGACTTGAGATTCCAATTACTGTTCCCTTCCCGAGGCGGCTGCAGAATACAAAGATTAATCAACAATTTAGCAAATTTGTTGAGCTGTTGAAGAGTTTGGAAGTTTCCGTGCCGTTCACTGAATTGCTCATGAAGGTACCCTCTTATTTACGATTTATGAAAGATATTTTAGCACGTAAGAGGACCATTAATGATAACGAGACTGTAGCTTTGACTGAGATGGGGGCCACCCTGTCTCAAAATAAGCTACCCCTCAAGCAATCAGACCCGGGTAGTTTTTCGATCCCTTGTCACATAGGAATGCAGTTGATTGATAATGCGCTATGCGATTTAGGCGCTAGCGTAAGTGTTTTACCTTTGTCTCTAGCTAAGAGACTTGGTGTGACCAAGATGAGTTGCACCAACATGATCGTCCGGATGGCCGACCGTAGTCTATCACGGCCACTAGGTGTAGCGGAAGACGTACCTGTTAGGATCGGGAAGTTCTTTATTCCCGTTGACTTTGTCGTCCTAGATATCCCCGAAGATGTGCATACCCCTATCATTTTAGGGAGACCATTTTTGTCCACTTTGCCGTGCAGTGATAGATGTCGGGGAAGACTTTGACCTTCCGGGTAGGGGATGAGGAGCCGACCTTCCATCGGTCCAAGTTCGGGAGGGCTCCCCATGCAGTCTCGGCCTTGCAATGCCCTCTCTTCGTTGACCCCATTATTGACACTCCAATTCGGGAGAACATTGCTATTCTTTGCTAACCCTCCGCCTCATACCGAGAGCAAAAAGGAGGAAGATCCGTCTGTTTCCCTTACCGCAGTGCGGATGAAGGCAAGAAAGGAGTCAAAGGACGTGGTAAGACCATTATCAATCAACCTGGAGCAAAGGATGCCAAGGAAGATGACAGAGGGGCGAGAACGAAGGCAATTCGGACCTACATAGATCGAATTATGTTCCTCCTCCTCTCGAAATTCAAGTTCGTGGAAGTCAAAGAGGACGGTCAAGCATCGCTGAAGTGACGTCCTCCATCGAAGCCCACGAAGGGGCTCTGCGCGAGATGACGGAATTAAACGGGGAAATGCCCCGTGTAACAAATTGTAACAAATTTTTGGTCGAATTTCTTTTGAATTTATTTTATTTATTACGTTTTTAATTAGGACATTTAGTTTAGACATTTAATTCTTTTTAGCGTGAGACTAAGACTATAGACTGTATTTCTGCATATTTGGTATTTTGGGATTTGTTTTACGCAGGTTTGGGGAAATGCACGCATTTCGAGGAAGAAACGGTAGAAATTCAAGGAAATATACACGAGGAAGTCCTCGATAGAGTACTTTTGTACTCGATCGAGTGAAAGATGGCTCGATCGAGTCTGCTAGTTACTCGATCGAGGAAGGCCACAAATGCAAACGGCTCGATCGAGAGGTTGGTTACTCGATCGAGTAAGGGGACATCAACAAGTCCTCGATCGAGTGATTTAAAACCACTCGATCGAGTGGATTGAACAGGGACCGAGGGAGTTTTCTATCTTAAACTCTTTAATTCCCTAATCTTATTTCATTTCATTTATAATTTCCCTCTAACTTCCTCCCCTAATTGCGATTGATTTCCCCCAAATCCCCATCTCTTGCCCAAAAATCACCAAATCAAACACCTACATTCTCTTGCTAGTTAATTAATCTTCCATAACCCCTTAATTTCCCCCTCTTTTGTGCTCGTTTTTACGGTTTTCAAAGGGGATTAGGGTTTGCGGTTTTGTCGATCACTTTTCCGCCATTGTTGTCTGTTGTTGGAGTTTAATTGCTAATTTGTAGGTCAATCATCATCAAGTAAGTGTTCATTCAACCTCTTTGCATTTTATCTTCGATTATTTCGAATTTTTATGAGGTGATTTGAGTTAGGGTTCGAAAATCCCATGTATAATCGAATTTATTCGATTAATTTGTGTTTATTTGCCCTTGATTAGCTCGATGATGATATTTGCGCAGTTCCTCACTGTTTTTGCAAGTTAAATTCGAATTTTTTGCGCGATTTCCGCAACTAGGGTCCCTGTAAGTCGAATTCATCGACTGTCCGACGGTTTTTCTATTGCATTGCTTGCATAAGCAGACTCTTATTTCGCCTTTTTTTTCGTTATTATCATTTCCGTCCCCTATTGCCATTACTTGATGTAAATTATTGGGAAGTCTCGCCTTTGTGAGTGGTTATTTCCGACTGCTAGGAGCCTTATATGCTCTCTCGTGTGGCTTCCATGTTGTTTTAGCCCTTTTTGCAGTCACTGCTTATCATCTATTCATCACTCACATGCTGTTTTTCGAAAATTTTTGAGGAATTGTTTGGTTTTGTATTCTGGAAGTCGAATTTTCGACTATTAGGGCTGCTCTGTTGCTGTCACATGTTGGTTAGCGATCGTTTTAATCACGGTTAGCAGCATATTTCTTATTCATGCCCTTTGATAATTTGCAGGATGGACGCGAGTTCCTTGTCTTCTACTAGCACGTCCTCCAGCTCTTCCAGCTCGTCCGGGAAGGAGTTAGTGGTCCCTGCTGTCACCACTTCTGCCTTGGTAACCACTTTAGCTTCCGCCGTTACCAGCACTCCTAAGCCCTTCTCTTTGCTGGACTGTGGACGCACCCCTCGCTTCCAGCAACCTGGTATGCTACCACCGAGGCTACACCCGCAGGCTAGCCAGCCACAGGCTAGCCAGTTAGCCGTTACTTCCAGCCCTTCTGAGGCTGTTTCTACGAGGGAGGGCGCACTCGCACCTCTACCGAAGATGCCTTCGGTACGTTTCACTTCAGAGGCTCACCGGAACCGGTTAGTCGCTTTACTTCATTGCCCCCTCTCCTCCACCCGTTTCCTTGCACGAGCTGACTTAGAGACCTTAGGCATCTATGAGGAGGTCTGTAGTTTATTGAACGGGACGGGTATGTCGGGTCTGATCACCATGCAGGAGGCTACTATTCGCACCCTTACTTACGAGTTTTTTAGCTCCTACTCTTTTGACACCGACACCTACCCCGGTGACCACTCCATTGCCTGCATTCACTTCCGACTCCGTAATGAGTCACATCACTGGACATTGGCCAAGTTTGGGGAGGTTTTGGGACTAGTTAGTGATGGTCCCACTGCCCCACCTAGAGAGCCCCTTCAGCTACTCTGGGCTGCTCTCTCTCACACTCCCTTCCAGACACGGAAGGGAGCTCATGTGCATCTACCTGCGCCCCGTTACTACTTGCGTCTGCTAGCAGAGACCATCTTTGGGCGCCCTGAGCCCAATAACGTTACCAACACTGAGCTAGCCATTCTCGCGGGGTACCTCAACATTGACTACGGTACCCCGTTTGTTCTGAACATTGCCTTTCCGGTAGCTCAAAGATTGGAACGGTATTGGGACTCGGGTTAAGACCGCATGATTGTCTGCGGCGGGCTGGTGACTAGGATTGCCCGCCACCTTTACCCCACCGAGCCGGGACTCGTGTGTACCGACGAGGTGGCTTACCTTGACCTGGATGCCATGGCTACCTTGACCTGGTTTCCCAGGGCGAAGGGGAGCGCGAGGACGTGGAAGATCTGTAGTTCCACGTCTGTTACCTTGCCGTGCTCTACCCTTCCCCCACTTTCGCCGCTCCCTACTGCTGATGAGGTAGCGAGGCCACCTCCACCTACCTACCACCTTACCTTCACCCCTCCCTCTTCTTCCACGAAGAAGAGGAAGCGCGAGGCCGGAGCATCTTCTAGCTCCCAGGCTGGACCGACACCCACGCCTCAGCCTACACCTTCACTCACTCCACCCCCACTTGACCCTCCTTCTGGTTCGGCTTTTCCGGCCAATTTTGTTTGCCCTCCTGCTTTAGAGGCGCCTGCGGTCACAGACCAAGGGCGTCGTGATGCCTTGCCTCCGGAGTTGTGCAGGTACCTTACTGAGATGAGACGGGATATGGCTTTAGCCGTATTCCCTCTCTACGAGTTCCACATCCGGGCCCGACGACCGATCCCAGAGGGGTGGCCGCATCCTTCCTTCTACCGATACCCAGCGGACGGGTACCCTCCACTATCCTCTGACTCAGATGAGGAGAAGGAGGAGACAGCGGTAGAACGTGAGGTGCGGTTACGGGCAGAGCAGGCGGCCGCGAGAGCTGCCAGAGAGGATGCGAGTGACCCTCCGTTCGTACCCGGTCCGGATGATCAGCCTGGAGATGATGACTGAGTCTCCCCCTTGTTCGTTGCTGGTTTGGGGAGACGGGTTTGTTGAGTCAGATTACCTGAGAGATAGCGGTGCCGACGACGAGTAGCTACTGGTCTACTCACTTCCCGATTTTTAAAATTTGGTTTGGGGAAGTTCGTGTTTTGTATGTCCTTCACTCTTTTTATTTTTCGTCTCCTTTATTTTTCTTTTATTGGTTGTTTACCCCCATCCCCCATTTTTTCTGCTGGTGTATGCTGGAGGACAACGAGGGCGTTGTCCGTTTTGGTTTGGGGAGGGTATTGCATCCTTTTGAGTCTGCATCTGCATTTGTTTTGCATTCACGTTTAATTTTTCAGTTTGCATTTGTTGTTTATTTTCAAAAAAAAAAAAAATCAAAAATTCAAAAAACATTAGAAAATGTTAAAAATTCAAAAATTTCACGTTTATTTCTGCATTTAGGTTGAGTCGGAACGGTAGATTCCCGTGATGAAATTGCACTTAACTTGTCAATTCACTTGAGCCTTGCACATTATTGATGGTTTTAAGCTTTGTCAATTCGCATAGTCTACGAATTTCTGTTCAAATAATAGCTGACTGTTTAGACTTGACCTGATAAACTGGCAAACTACTTAAAAATTCTGAGTTTTTAGAGCCAATAACTGGTGACATTCATGACCAGTTCATTAGGAATTTTGAGTAGTACTCCTTGCATAGCATGTTCATCTCATTTGCACATTTATGACATTCAATTTCTTGTCAAATGCACATATTCGGGTTTGTGGTTGGTGTCACATGCAGGGAGGGTCTTGCAATTTCCCTTTCTTTATATCTTTCACCCATTCAGCTCCACATTGGCCAAACTTGCCTTTTTGACCCATTAGCCACATTCCAAACTAAGCCTGCCTAGTCAAGCTAGTTAGTCTGTCCTTTTGTGGTATGTTTTTTCGTTGCAGTTTGGTCCGTAATTCCCGTTTGGAGTTGGTGTTTGAATTAAGGAAGGAGGAGAAAGAAAAAAAAGTATTGAAAAAAAAAAAAAAAGAAGAGAAAACGTGAAGAAAGAAAGAAAAAAAAAAGGAAAGAAAATGAAAAGAAGAAAATGAAAAAATGATGTGATTCACGAAAAAAAAAAAAAAAAAAAAAGAAGAGATAGATTGTGAAAAAAGTTGTACCCTCTTGTCAGAGTTGAGAAGATGCTCGAAGATGTACAATCGACAAGAGGGTTGGTTGTTTCAGTTAGTTGTCTCAGACGGTGTTTAAAAAAGGGAACTTTGTGACCGTCTGACTCCTCCACTCTTATTTTACATTTTTTTGAGGAGATTGTGTTTCCAGTCTAGTGAGTTTTGTGCCAAGTGAAGGGCGCCTGTGTTAGTCTTTCAGACAGTTGAGATCCGGATGGTTTATTATGGTCCTGTTAGGAACTAGCTTGACGCTTTTACCTCCACATTTCCATAACTTGTTTAGCCTTTTCTCACCTGAACCTCACTATTCCCATATCATTTGCAAACCCTCGGCTGTGACGGACATTATTGGTTGGAGTGTGTGCATTAGTACTTGAATTGTCTTTCATTTTTGTTGCATGCATGCTATGTAGGTCGCAGTTAGGTGAGTGACTGTTTTCCTTCTCTCTTTTACATATAACATTTGCCCTTTGCTTCATGAGAGAAGAGTGACCACGTGAGAGTCCGGTTTTGTTGGTCTTGCAAGGTCGATAGGTCAGCTTTATTTTTGAACAGCGTATAATTCGTTTGCGTATTGACTGTCTAGCTTTAATTGTTGATTTTGTTGCATTAAAGTGGTTCAAGTGGACAAGTTAGGCTAGCTCTGAGTTATCATTTCCGTTCCATTAGTTTAGTTTTGAGTTTACTCGAGGGCGAGTAAAGGTTTGGTTTGGGGAGATTTGATACGTGCCTAATGTACGGTCTTTTTGGCCTATTTCAGCACGTATTTCCATGCATTTATATACTGTTTTTATAGTATTTTGCCCCGAATTGGCTACTTTGGTGTATTTTGTCCTTTTTGTAGGAATGATCGCAAAAGTAGCGGAACCATGCTCTTTTCTGCCCTTTTTGCATGCATTTAGAGGAGACGGGACCATCCCAGAGTGAGATGCTGTACTTGAAGAGTCGTTGCACGCATTACGAAGCATTTGGGTGAAGACGTGAGCTGAATTGAGGACCCAAGTGGTCTATCGAGTTGATAGGTGGTCTATCGAGCTGTCTGGAGGACGATCGAATGGTCCTGAAGCTCCCTGAGCTCGATCGAGAGGTTCCTTCCTCGATCGAGTAATCTGCCTTTGATCAAGCCCTCGATCGAGAAGTTCCTGCTGAGACACTGGTCGATCGAGTGGTCTAATCCACTCGATCGAGAGAGATTTCGTCTGTGGGCTTTAATTAGTCCGTGTTTTATTACTTACGCATAAACACTTAGACTTTTCCTATTTAACCAAGGATTACTAGGTTAATTAGGCATCACTTTTTACTCTGAGACTATCTCTTTTACTATTATTTCATATTAGAAAAACCTACTGTTATTTTTACGTTGCTTTCACTTTGGGGATTATTGCACTCGGATTTCGTCGCTCTTTACGCCGGATTGCTTAGATTGTAATCTCCTCCTTCTCTTAATAATAATTAACCCTTTGTTGCGCTTAATTCTTGTTTTATGTTATCATTATTTCTCGCCCTAATCTCTGTTATTGCGCTTTATAATTATTATTTCGTTATGTCTTCTGCTGGAATATTATGTGCTGTTAGATCAGTTATGAATATGAGTAGCTAATTCTCCTTCATGTTGGGATTAGGGGATCTGCGGTAGAATAATGACGACGTAGTGAATGAATTAGACGAATTGATATAAGAGACTCTGTCACTATAGCAATATAACTGTAATCACCGACCTAGTTGAGTGCACGCTTCTATGTCACCTATTAAACTGGCTACAATTAACCCTGGATCGAAAGATTGGATTAAATAGGCCTGCTATAAACGATGAGACTACCCTAATGAGGACGAAAGTTAAGTTAGTGGTATTTTAGGGTGGGAAGTGGACCGAAAGGACCTTCTAATATCCGTCTCACAATTAGTTAAATCCGAGTCATTTTTTGCTAAGTTATTGAACTACCGTAGTGAACCGAAGTCCCGACATGCTTCTCTCTTATTGATAGTTTAATTCATTTTCCGCTTATCTTGCTTTCCTCTTTATTTCTCTTCCTTTTACTCCGTAGTTTAGAACCAAAAATTCAATCAACCCCATTGTTACCATAGGATTAGAGATAGACAAATTTGTAGTTGCATTACCTCCCTGAGGATTCGATACTCGACTGCCTCTACTACATATTTAGTTGAGACCGTTAGGTTTTATTTTTGACAGGTCAACGACAGGCGTGTCAAGCATCCGCCTGGGAATTTAAGTCCCTTGGTATTTGGTCAATGTCAAAGGTTTGGAATTTTTTGCAAAGGTTTTTGACATATTCCAAATAGAGTATCATTTTTGAATCTTTTGCAAAAAGATATACTCCTTTAACTTGATTGGAAATTAAGAGAGAGTCAGTTTTTACCTTAAGGTTTGCTACACCGAGTTCTATACATACCTTTAATCCAAAGAATCGGGCTTCATATTCAGCCTCATTATTCGTGGCTTTGAACTCACAACTAACAGCCTGTGCAATCAGGTCTCCCTGTGGTGATTTTAGGACTAATCCTAGGCCAGTGCCTTTCATATTTGTTGCCCCATCTACATGGAGAATCCATTCCTGGTCTGTTTTTTGTGTGTCAAGAAGGTTGACCTCTTTTATGAGGTCTGGTTCTAGGGTAGGGCTGAATTCAGCCACGAAGTCTGCTAGTGCCCGAGACTTAATTGCCGTCCTGGGTTCAAAGGTTATATCATAGGTGCTGATTTTGTCTGACCATTTTGCCATTACGCTCGACAACTCGGGCCTTCTCGGAGACAGATTTGATAGGCAAGTTGGTTCTTACAATGATTGGGTGACTTTCAAAATAAGGTCGAAGTTTAGTACAGGACATTACTAAAGCAAGTACATATTTTTCAAGTAGGCCATACCTGGTTTCTGCATCTAGGAGACTTTTGCTTACATAGTAGACTGGATGTTGTTGGCCATCAATTTCTTTGGTCAGGACTCCACTTATTCTTTGTTTCTGTGATGATAGGTAGATCGTCGGGGTTCTCCTTTGTCTGGTTTGGCAAGTAACGGAGGTGTAGTCAGGTATGTTTTGAGTTCTGGAAGGCTCGACTCATGTTCAGGCAACCATTTGAATGCTTTGTTCTTCCTGAGTAGGTCATAGAATGCCTTGCATCTTACATCGATGATCCGGAAATGAATCTATTCAGGGTGCAACTCGTCTGTCGGTTTTTGAATATCTTTTGACGACTTGGGGATTCCAGTTCTAGTATGGCTCTTATTTGTTCTGGGCTAGCTTCTATTCCTCTTTTGGTCACCATGTACCCCAAGAATTTTCCTGAGGATACCCCGAAATGGCATTTGGATGGATTGAGTTTCATATTGAAATCTTCCAGGATTTTAAAGGCTGTTTCCAAGTCCCTGACATGATCTTCAGCTTTCTTTGATTTAACTACCATGTCATCAATATAGACTTCCATGGTGTCCCCTATTTGATCTTTGAACATTGTGTTGACCAGGCGTTGGTATGTTGCTCCTGCATTTTTCAGGCCAAAAGGCATTGCTGTGTAGCAGTATATGCCTCTTTCTGTGATAAATGCAGTATGTTCCTGATCAGATGGGTGCATCTTGATTTGGTTGAATCCACTTGAGGCATCCATGAATGTCAGGAGTTCATGTCTGCTTTGTGGCATCCACCATTGCATCTATGTGTGGGAGTGGAAATGGGTCTTTTGGACAGGCTTTATTGAGGTCTGTGTAATCTACACAGACTCTCCACTTGCCATTCTTCTTTTGAACCACCACTACGTTGGCTAGCCAGCTGGGGTACATGACTTCTCTTATCATCCCCATGTCCAGTAGTTTGTCTACTTCTTCATTGATGATGGCATGTCTTTCAGCGGCAAATTTTCTTCTTTTTCTCACGGGACAGGCTTATAAGACTTATCAACATTTAGTTTATGTGTAATAATATTGGCATCTATTCCGGTCATATCAAAATGTGACCAGGCAAAACATGAAGATTTACTTTTAAGAAAACTTACTAATTCGCCTCGATATTGTCGGGGACATCGATCCTACTAGTACATGCCTGTCAGGGTACTCAGGGTCTAAAATTACTTGATCAGTTTCCATTTTGGTTTTTGCCACATGAGTTGTCTGACAGGGAAGTCTTTGTAATTGCTAGGCGAGGGACTTACCTGTCTTGGAAGGCTTCAATGCCTCAGTATAACATTCCTGGGCAGATTTTTGTTCACCTTTAATGGTTGCTACTCCCCATTCATTCTTGGTATTTTGATGCATTGGTGATAGGTAGAGGGTATGGCTCTTATGTTGTGGATCCATGGCCTTCCCAATATAGCATTATAGGATGACAGCAGATCCAGGACTCCAAATCTTTCATATGAAGATACTCCTTCCACATATGTGGGTAGGTGTATTTCTCCTAGTGTGTTTCTTGTTTCTCCACTGAATCCTACTAGGACATTAGATTTCTTTATGATTTGGTTCTCATCAATCTTCATTGCTTTAAGGACATCGAGCATGATCGGGTTTTGAATCGCCTCCATCTACCAGGATTCTCATGACACGTGCGGTCCCTATTTGCATGGTGATTACCAAGCTGTCATGGTGGAGGTCCTGGAATGCCCCCGCATATCAGTGTCGTCAAAAGTAATTTGAGGTAAATTGCTAGATTTAAAAGGAGATTTCATTTTTGACTCCCTGGCAATTTTATTAGCAAATTTGAACTGGTCAGGCCACAAATTTTCGATCCTCCATTGATGAATTTGACTTCATAAATGGGTGGTGCAGGGGGTAGGTCACGTTCTTCGCCTTTTCGTGTTTCTTCTTGTTCCGTCATCTTCCTTGTTCTTTGTTTGCATCAAGTCTTTCAGGTATCCTTTCTTTAGCAGGTAAGCCACTTGTCTCCGTAATCCCAGGCATTCTTCTGTTGTGTGACCTATGTTCATGTGAAATTCACACCACCTGGTGGTGTCCTTTCTTGAGTTGGGGTTGTCTGACTTCTTTGGCCACTTGACAATGTCTCCCATGTGGTCAAGCCTCTTGATTAATCCTGCAATGTCAACAGAGAAGTTATATTCCTGGATAGGAGGATAAGTATAGGAGTTACCTCGTTGTTCATGTGTATAGTTGACTTCTGATCTGTCAGGTCTTGCGTAGGGAGATGGCCTGGAACCGCTTCCTTTGTTGTTAAAGCTTTTCTGTTGGTTTTGTCATATCCCGAGTTGTTGTCGGCATTATCCGCCTTGTAGCCTTTATCTTCTTCCACTGATATAGCCTATGGCTAATGCTTGGACATCTTCAAAGGTATGACAGGGCTTCATGGTCATTTCATCATAGAAGTTGTCCGGGGTAGCCCTTGCTCGAAAGCTTCAATGGTGTTCCAACATCACATCCGGGGATTGACACTTTTTCTTTGTTGAATCTTGTCATGTATGATCTGATTGATTCTCCAGGCTTCTGTTTAACCCTGTACAGGTCACTGGATCTCTTCTCTAGTTCCCTGCTGCTGGCAAATTGAAGATTGAAAGAATTGACCAGGTCAGCAAAGGACTTGATGCTTCTATTTGGCAGGTTTATGTACCATTGCAAGGCAGGTCCATTCAGAGTTGTTCCAAATCCTTTACACATGCAGACTTGACGTAGTTCATCGGGAATTGATGTGCCAAAGCATTCTTTGCTTGTAATAGGCAACATGGTTTTGTGGATCAGTGGTTCCATCATAGATTCTCATTGAGGGAATCACAAACTTCTTTGGCGTGTCTGTTTTTGCTTTTTCATCCACGAAGGGAGAATCGGCAGATAGCTTTTCGGATTTGCTTCTTCAATTGGGGTAGGAACTCCTGGGATCTTTTCAAATCTCTCATGAAGTTTTTGGATTTCCTGGAGCATAGCCATCATAATGGCTGTGTTAGTCTGATCTTGGAGTTCTTGATTTTGGAGTTCTCCTGAGTCCGTTTCTTCTCCTGCTTTGGATGGAGTTGGAGTACCAATATTGGAGAAGTCAATGTTCCTTATGATGGAGGAGAATGGTGTGCCAGGTTGGACTTTCAGTTTTGATCCTGAGGCTTTTTCTCCCAACCGTATCTTTAGGCCGGATTCGATTCTTTCAATTTTGCCACTTGACTTGGCTGGATCATTTTTTGTTTCAGTTGTTCCATCTCCAACAATCGTTGTTTGGCAATGACTAATTGTTGCTCAATGCTATCTCCTGCCATTTTTCTTAGTTTTTTGTGGTATTTTGATGGTGGGCTTTTGATTATTTTTGAGTTAGATGCCCCACGGTGGGCGCCAATTGTTTTAGCAGGATTTTCGGTGATCTAGAGCGTCTGCCAGAATTTATATGTAGGGTGATCTAACTCGAATATAACTTGCCCGATTGGAATAATTAAATGTAAAGCAAACTAACAGATAATGACACAAGGATTTTATACGTGGAAAAACCCTGGGAATAAGGGAAAAAACCACGGGCACCAAGCCAGGAGTGATTGTTACTATGATTTTGGACAGCCTGACAGAGTATTGTTATATCAGGCGTGACGTGATAAAGTAATATATTGCTTAAGAATACAAAGTGTATGAGTAAAAGTGATGATATCTCCGATGATCCTTCTTGTCTTCCCTTTCTTTCTATTTATAGGTGGTTGCTTTCAATCCCTTTGTGCCGTTTAGGTTTTCCTGGTAAATAGGGAATGTGCCCTATTTACCCGGAGATGGTTGCTTCTTTCTTAGCCGTTGCTTTGACTGCTCCCTATATTTTTGCCTTCTGGAATTGGTCTTCCTTTTTTGTAGGGAACATATGAGACTGCTTGTTTGTTGCCTGCAATGGCCTGGTGCTTTATCTTTTCAGGCTGCTAGTTATTATTCGCCTGTCTTCAATCAACTCTTGCTTAGTGCCTATCAATCTTGGAGTAATGCCTGGTTTTGGATCTCTAGAGCCTGGAAGTTGTCTTTGGCTGTTGCCTGGCCTATATCAGGTCAGGCAGGATAATTTAGGGCCCAACAGGTATCATGGTGGGTTTAGTGATGGGTTGTTGTGGGAAACGAGGAGCAGGAATTGGGTTGGTTGTGGCGGGTTTGGGTCAAGCTTTGAAGCACATAAAACGGGTTGAAGGAAGGGAAGAGCTAACGCGGGTTGGGGTGCTTGTATGGGCTGTTTTGGTCGTGATTTGGGACGTGGGTATGAGGGTGCGAACTGGGGTTGGATGAGTAGAAGCCTAGGTTGGTTAGTGTACTCGAGATTCGTGCCAATTTGTAAAGAAAACGGGCTCAAAAACCGAGCTATAATCGAGCTCCAAAACGTGTGATTAAAACGAGTTTTCAACTTTCAAATTCAATTTTTCAAATCAAATAACACATTAAAATGAATGATTTTTCAAATCAAAAAATATATTTTATTTTCAATAAAATAAATTTAAGAAAATAAATTCAAATTAAAACAATAAAATGAATTCACTTTTTTTTTAAAAACATTTAATTTAAATATCATTTAAATTAATAAAAATACTTTAAATCGACAACGCTCATTCTACATCGTAAAATGAGCCCAAATAATGACAATGACAACTAAAGAATACATGTGTCCTATCATCATCGGGTGTTTGTCGGGTTCTCTATAAATTCCAATATCGACGGATACGGGTATCTACAACCACTTTATTCATGATGAGGTAAAAGGAAGAAGTGGGAAAGATGGCCATTCATGTGATCCGAAAAGGGGAGGCTATTAGTGACTTTACCTTGGAGTCCAAATTGTATGACGAAATCCAGGAGAAACAAGTGAATGATCCCAATATTCAAGAGTGGAAAGAAGCTTTGGGGAGGAATGAGACATCAAGATTTGAGCTACATGAGGATGGTAGACTTAGGTTTAAAGGGAGATGGTGTATACCCAGCGATGATGAACTTAAGAAGAAGATTATGGATGTAACTCATAATACACCTTACTCGGTGCACCTGGGTGGTGATAAGTT
The DNA here is from genome assembly GCF_048544455.1 of Silene latifolia. Taxonomy (NCBI): domain Eukaryota; kingdom Viridiplantae; phylum Streptophyta; class Magnoliopsida; order Caryophyllales; family Caryophyllaceae; genus Silene; species Silene latifolia. The sequence continues at coordinate 29,181,106 of NC_133534.1, forward strand.
GTATAAAGATCTCTAGAAGACGTTTTGGTGCCCGGGTATGAAGAAGGAAGTAGCAGAATTTGTGGCAAGATGCTTGACAGGCCAAAGAGTCAAGGGGGAGCATAAGAGACCGCAAGGGAAAGTTCATCCTTTAGATATGCCGGAATGGAAATGGGAATCACTATCAATGGACTTCATAGTGGGACTACCAAGGACCCAAAAAGGTAATGATACCGTCGTTTAGTACCAAAAATAAATACCTAAAACTACTAACAAAAGCTAGTGGAAGTAGGGTCGATCTCCACAGGGAGATGGGAAAATATCTGCCGAACTAAGTCCGTCTGAGTAACTATTTCTTGGGGGTTTTGAAGATTTGTTCTTAACTACGGAGATTAAAAGAGAAATATAGTAAAGAGAAATAAAGGAGAAAGTTGACGAGTTTATCAAGTAGAGAGAAACAGCTAAGACAGTCAGTTCACCATGATTCTTAAGAAATCTAGTCTAGGGTCTTAGGTCAATGCAAATTCGATCTACAGGGTAGTGAAAAGGTCCTTCCGGTCCGCTATTCGCCCAAAAACAATTCTAAGTTAGCTTCCGCCCTCATTAGAATGCTCTAATGTTCACTGCAGGTCTTACCCATTCCAATCTTCCGATCCAGGTCAAGGTGTACCAAGGTTAATAATCTAATTGCATCAACTCAAGCAGACAAGAACAATTAATTGCAGTGATTAACAACATAGATCTAATTCGCACTAAATCCGAATCACCTATTCATAATTCCCTTAAAATCATGGCTCCCCTATGTCTTAGCAAAGGAATTTAGCTATGCATGATTATTGAATAAACAACAACACATAAACTATAAGAATTAAACATAATTAACAATCTAAGAAGAGAATAAACAGAATAGAGATTAAAGGAATAAGAGCAACAAAGCAAGAGTAATTAATTAATTAAAAGTAGAGAATACCGATTACAAGGAAAAAGCAATAGAGAATTCGGGTTCCAAGTGTAAAGTTCTAAGAGAGAGTAAGGGCGAGAGAAAATCAAAGAAGAGAGAGAGCGAGAGCCCCCTAATGACTGTCGTCATTCTTATTTATTCCTAATTGCAAAAAGTAAATCTCGAAAATAACTAAAATCCGCATAAAAGGCCAAAGCTCTCGATCGAGTGAAATAAAACCACTCGATCGAGGATAAAATTCGTCAAACCGTTCGATCGAGTAAACAGGGTGCTCGATCGAAGACTTCAGAAGACGGTCATCTCGATCGAGTAAAGGCAGAGCTCGATCGAGGAATTCCAAGAGAATAAAGCATTCGATCGACCATTTTAAGTATCATAATGGGTCAATCGAGCTGTATCAGCACGGGTGGACTTCCTGAACACCTTTCGAGGCCACTTCACGCATCTCTAAGTGACAAATTCCAAGCTCCAGTTCCTCCTTCTCCAGAATGTATGAGATTGGGACAGGTTCAGGCTCGATTTCACTCCTTTCCAGTTCATACCTACAATTAATACAAGACAATCCAAAATAGACCATTCGGGAGCATTTGTAGTTAGATGCCACATAAATAACATAGAAATACATGTAAATATGGGGTAAAAACCTTATATAAAATACACGCATCAAATCTCCCCAAACCAAACATTTGCTTGTCCCCAAACAAATTATGAATGCAACTAAAGACAACTAATAGAACGGGACCAACTCATCAGCTACAAATTATCCACCTAAACCAATTTAGTGCAATAACTAACAAAGTGGCGATAAGTAAGTGCAAACGAGTTAAATCAATGCTTTAAACTATTGAACCGTCGACCTTGCAAGACTCATAAATATCAGACTCTCACGGGTCGCTCATCACACAAATGAAGCACATGGGGAGTATATTAGTAAGAGGTAGAAAGAAGTATAGACACTCACCTAACTCTACCTATAAGAACATGCATGCAATCTAACATGAATAAAGTCTCTACAACCGTACATATGCATTCCAACCAACTAATGACCAAGACACATGCCGAGGACTTATATTTGGGTAAGTGAGGTAATGGGTAAGAAGGGGCTAAAATGAATTTGGAGATGTGGAGTTAAAAGCCAAGCTAGCAACAACGGATCCAAATTTAGAAACTTTCCAACTTCATACTCAATATATAATAATGCAAAACAGTGCCAATTTGTAGCACACACACTCACTAATCACCATAATATTGTCAACTCCCCATAAAACACAAATATAACATGGAAGCGAAAATCACAACATAATATTTTTTAAGCTCATGATTTTTTATAATCTTTCTTTTTTTTTCTTATTCTTTTTTTTTTCAACTTTTTCGCAATTTTTTCTTCCTTCCATTCCCTTCAACATTTCCACCAACTTCTCAAAGCAGATATAACCACATTGCAATGAAACATTCCCAAGGGCTACCATTACTAGCTCGGCTAGGGTAGGCAGAATAATTGATTGTACCTATATGGGACAAAATAGGCAATTTGGCTATGTGGAGCTCATGGGTAGAATTAAATAAAGGGAATTGCCTCTCCCTACATGTGTCACCAACCACAGACCCGAATGCATACAGGTACTAAGTAGACTGAATTCATGCTTGTGCAATTTGATGTTACATGCCTTATAGAAAGTACTACTCACATCCTATATGAAACTGGTCATGAATGTCACCCGTTTATCAAGTTCTAAACCTTAGAATGTAAATGTAGCTTGCCAATATAAGAGTCAAGTTTATTCGTACAGATAAGTTTGAAACAAAAACTCGTAGATTCTGCACATTACCATGCCAACAAAATGTTAAGAATGTGCAAGGCAAAGGTAAAAGACTCACAGTAGCATAAAGTTCAACGTTCCGACTCAACCTAAAAGCAAACTTAAATGTGAATTTTTTTTAAAATTTTATATGAATTTTGGAATTTAAAACAACAATGCATGCGAAAATAAATAAACGTTCAAACTAAAATGCAATAAAACAACATGCAGACACAGATATGGATGCATACCTCCCCAAACCAAACCGTACAATGCCCTCATTGTACCAAAAATAGGCAAAGTAATGCAAACGGAGGAGAAAAGGGGAATAAGACTCAGAAGACTTATAAAATGGCGCGAAGGAGGGACCTCCCCAAACCGACCATGAAAATGGGAGGTCCCATATAGCCTAAAAACATCGCAGCATGCGAGAAATATCAACAGGACTCGATTGAAAGGGCAGAAGAGCTCGATCGAGTAGGATAGGTGTCAGAACCTCTCGATCGAAGAGGAGAGGCTCTCGATCGAAAAGGCGGATTTTGCAGGCCTTCCATCGAAAGGAGCAGGTGTTCGATCGACGGGAAAGAGCAGCAGAAGCATTCAATCGAGTAAACAAACCTCTCGATCGAACTGTTCACGCGACAAACCTGCAAAACGAAGCAAAAAATCCTACGGAACTAACATAATAAAATATTCAGCGATTTTTTGTAAAACTTGAGTCTAAGCACACAAAACCAATGCAAAAAGTTTAAACAAAATTACAACAAAAAATAGGCCGGGTTGCCTCCCGGATAGCGCAGGTTTAAGAGGTCCTGCACGACCTTCTGGCTTCAATTATCTGGCTCATCAAGATTGTCGAAGTAAAGAACTTCAACTCTGCCATCCACTTCATTTGCCTCATGGTAATGCTTCACATACTGCCCATTGACTTTAAACCTGTTGCCCTCGGAACTTTCTAATTCAACGGACCCAAATTTGGTAACACCAGTCACCGTATAAGGGCCACTTCACCTAGACTTCAGCTTAATAGGAAATAAGCGTAGTCGGGCATTAAACAGCAACACCTTCTGCCTGACATGGAATTCTCGAGGTATGATCTGTTTATCGTGCCATCTCTTCGTTTTCTCCTTATAAATGCGCGAGCTATCATAGGCGTTAAGCCTAAACTCTTCCAGCTCATCTAGCTGCAATAAACGATTCTGACCGCATAACTTAGGATCATAGTTTAATTCACGAATAGCCCACCAAGCCTTACACTCTAACTCAACGGGTAAATGACAGGACTTCCCATTAACCAACCGATATGGTGATGCACCAATCGGTGTTTTAAAGGCAGTCCGATAAGCCCACAATGTGTCATCTAATTTAAGACTCCAGTCCTTCTGTGATTTAGAAACCACCTTAGCCAAAATCTCCTTTAGTTCCCTATTAGAGACCTCAACCTGCCCACTAGTTTGGGGATGATACCCCAAACCACGACGATGTTGGACACCGAATTTAGACAATATAGAAGTAAGTTTCTTTTATTTAAAATGCATTCCCCCATCACTAATGACGACCCTAGGGACACCAAATCGGGGGAAGATAATCTTTTTAAACATCTTAATCACAGTCTTGGCATCACAATTAGGTGAAGCAATTGCTTCCACCCACTTAGACACATAATCTACTGCTACCAAAATATACCTGTTACCTTTACTAGACGGGAATGGTCCTTAGAAATCAATGCCCCAGACATCAAAAACCTTGACCTCTAGGATGCCGTTTTGTGGCATCTCATGTCTCTTAGATATATTCCTAGAGCGTTGGCAAGCATCACAAGCTGAAACAAACACTTTAGCATCGGCAATAAAGTAGGCCAGTAAAAACCAGATTGAAGTACCTTAGCCACGGTACGCGACGGACCGTGGTGACCACCATAAGAAGATGAATGACAGCCTTCTAAGATCGCCTTGGTCTCCCACTGTGGAATACACCGTCTGTAGAGACCGTCTGCACACTCCTTAAATAAATAAGGATCATCCCAGAAGTATTGCTTAGCATTATAAAGAAAACGCTTCTTCTGCTGATAAGAAAGATCGGGTGGCAGCTCGCCAATGACAACATAGTTAGCCAAATCTGCATACCATGGATCATGGTTATTATTAACAAGAACAACAAATAAGGAATCATCGGGAAAAGAATCATCAATAGGTAAGGAATCCTCTCCCTCCTGCTGCGATAATCGCGACAGATGATCAGCTACTACATTCTCTGCACCCTTCTTATCTTTGATCTATAAATAAAATTTGTGGAGAAGAAGTATCCATCCCAGCAGTCGTGGTTTAGCTTCCTTCTTATCAAGAAGGTGTCTCAGCGCTGCATGGTTAGTAAAGACAGTGACTTCTGACCCTATAAAATAAGAACGAAATTTCTTCAGCGCGTAAACCACAGCTAACAGCTCCTTCTCAGTAGTGGTGTACTTCACTTGAGCCTTATCTAGAGCTCGACTCGCATAATATAACGCACTCCAAGCTTTATCTTTCCGCTGGCCTAACACCGCTCCTAGTGCATAGTCACTAGCGTCGCACATAATTTCAAACGGTAGCTCCCAGCTAGGAGGCTGAATAATCGGTGCTGAAATCAAGGCCTGCTTCAACCTGTTAAAAGCAGAAAGACACTCATCAGTAAATGCAAATGGGGCATCCTTAAGCAACAGCTGTGTAAGCGGTTTAGCAATTTTCGAAAAATACTTAATGAACCGGCGATAGAAACCGGCATGACCAAGGAAACTCCTCACTCCTTTAACATTAACAGGAGGAGGTAATTGTTGAATCACTTGCACCTTTTCTTTATCAACTTCGATGCCCCTATCAGAAACTAAAAGCCCTAAGACAACTCCCTCGTTGACCATAAAATGGCACTTCTCCCAATTAAGCACAAGATTAACCTTAATGCAGCGCTGCAACACTTTATCAAGGTTAGACAGACAATCAGCAAAATCACATCCATAGACACTAAAATCGTCCATAAAGACTTCTATAATAGACTCTATATACTCAGAAAATATCCCCATCATGCACCTTTGAAAGGTGGCAGGGGCATTACACAAACCAAAGGCATCCTGCGATAAGAAAAAACACCCTGAGGACAAGTAGAAGTAGTCTTTTCCTGATCATCTGGATGAATAGAGATCTGAAAGAACCCTGAGTACCCATCTAAATAACAGAAAAACTTATGAGAAGCTAACCTTTCTACCATCTGATCAATTAAAGGAAGGGGAAAGTGATCTTTCTTTCTGGCGGCATTTAGCTGTCTGTAGTCTATACACATCCGCCAACCAGTTACTGCTCTGGTAGGTATTAACTCATTTTTATCATTCTTCACCACAGTAGTCCCTCCTTTCTTAGGAACTACCTGAACTGGACTCACCCATTTAGAATGACCAACAGAGTAGATAATACATGCGTCAAGCAGCTTCATTACCTCAGCCATCACAACATCCTGCATCTTCTGGTTCAGTCGGCGCTGACCCTGTCTGCAAGGTTTATGATCTTCCTCAAGCTCGATTCTGTGCATACAGATATCAGGACTGATGCCCTTAATGTCATCCAATGAATAGCCCATTGCTTTCCTGTTTTTCTTAAGAACAGCTAACAAAGCGATCAGCTGATCATCATCCAAATTAGCACTAAGAATGACTGGATATTGCTCTGTATCATCTAGAAACGCATATTTAAGATGAGAAGGAAGAGGCTTACGCTCGGGTACCTTTACCTCTATAGCGCAGAGAGTATTTATCATTTGTTCCACTTTCTCTCCTTCAGCGTCGGTGAGTTCACGCTCATCTAATACAGCTAAATCCAACACAGCATCATTGTTCTCTGGGTTATTTGCACACTCATCTAACAACATCAAAGCTTCTAGTGGAATCCGACCAGAACTCAAAAATAGACTCGTCAACAATATCAACTGAATAACAAGTATCCTCTATCATTGGGCGAGCAAGCGTACCAGGTAAATTAAAAGTGATCGCATCATCCCCTACTGCAAGAGTCAAACGCCCTTGTTTGACATCAATAATAGCCCCAGCTGTACATAAGAATGGTCAGCCTAGTATAATTGGGGTCCGGGTATCCTCGGCTATGTTTAAGACAATAAAGTCCACTGGTATAAAGAACTTGCCTACTTTAACAGGCACGTCCTCTAGGATACCTAAGGGTCGTCTTACAGATCTATTAGCCATCTGAAGGGTGATATTAGTCATTTTAAGGTGACCTATATTGAGTTTCTTGCAGACAGAAAAAGGCATGACACTGACACTATCTCCTAAATCACAGAGAGCCTTATCTATCACTCTGTTTCCTATGGTACAGGTAATAGAGAAACTACCCGGGTCTTTCATTTTAGGTGGAGCTTTATTGAGAAGTAAATTACTAGACTCTTCCATAAATGCAACAGTCTCGAATTCACTAAGCTCTCTCTTACGCGTCAAAATGTCTTTCATAAATTTTGCGTAAGTAGGTACCTGGGTAATAAGTTCAGTAAAAGGGATGGTTACCTGAAGGTTCTTGACTACGTCTACGAATTTACCGTACTGTCGCTCGACCTTAGCATCTTTCAGACGTCCCGGATAAGGAATTCTGGTAATAATAAGCGAGTCTACGACTTTCTCTTTACCTTTATCAGAACGTGGCATCTCCGCAGCAGGGGAAGACGACACGGCAGCGGAATTAGGCATCAAAACAGGACTTCCGCTGGCACAAGCACTCGATCGAGCACTTTTTCTACTCGATCGAGCAGTTTCTTCAGGAAAATTACTCGATCGAGGAATGCTTACCTCTCGATCGAGGACATCAGATTTGGCACAGTTCGATCGAAAGCCTGGATCACTCGATCGAACGTTTTCCGTGGGCATATTACTCGATCGAGTACCACAGTCTCCTCGACCGAGAATATCAGGATGAGCAGCCTTCGATCGAACGATTGGAATGTTCGATCGAGTATTCTCGGAGGGCAGATCATTCTATCGAGGAGAATCATCACTCGATCGACTGATGTGACGATGCTCAGCAGGGGCATCTTTGAGTAATTCCTCCAAAATAACTTCCGAAATTTCGTCAGCAGCTATATCATCATTTTCCGGCATTTTCGGTCAATCATAGGTAAGACCGCTTTGAAGATTTATTCATGGATCGGGTCACATTGAGGTGGGTGATTCACTTGACTTTGCTCGGATGTAAGTTGCGCGACTTGGTCTTGCGGCTTTTCTATAGAGTTGTTAACATTGTCCGACTTTCTTTCAAGTTGAAGTGCTAAATTTAGCACCAAGGACTTCAACTCTGCAAGTTCTACAATTGTAGAAGGTTAATCCACTTGTTGTGGCATTGGTTTAGAAGGACTAGAGGCACTTGTCTTGGTCAAGTCTTCATATAATTTAGAGAACGGCACTCCTTGCTTGAATTGTTGATAAGCACGGACTCGCTCTACATCCGCCATGCAAGTAATAGGATCGTGTCCCTCTGTACCACATCTACCACAAATTACCTCTTGCTCAATTATGGCACAAACTTGTTCATGTGCACCCGAAGTTTGTAGAATCTCTGAATTTTCTAACCTTCCACTGCAGCTACCAAAGACTCGTTCACTCGTCTACCTCCTCTGGGATTTCCATATTCAGCTACATGAATGGCCATTTCCTCAATGGGTTGCCATCCCTTATCATCTTCAACATTTTTCTGGAATTTCCCTTTGGCTGCATTATCCAACACGACTCTTTGATAATCATACAACCAATTGTAGAATTGGGTGCATAAGAACCATCGTTGGAAACAATGGTGAGATACAGATCGAACCAACTTCTTGAATCTAGTCCAAGCTTCATTCAGATCTTCAGTGGCCAACTGTGTAAAAGTGGTGATTTGGCCTCTCAGCATATTGGTGCGCTGTGGTGGAAAATACCTTCTGTAGAAGGCTAAGGCTGGGGAATTCCAGTTAGTAACACTGGCAGCTTCCCTATCCAAGTCTCTCAACCACTCCTGGGCATCATCAGTCAAGGAAAAAGGAAAAAGGACTCGCTTGACCCTATCTTGTGTCACCCCAGCAGATAATGGAATGGTATAACAATACTCCGTAAACAGCTCTATATGCTTACATGGATCCTCGCCAGGCACCCCCTTGAAGAGATTTCTCTTAACTAGCTGTATATAAGACGGATGAATCCCAAAGGTGCCTGCATCTGTAGTAGGAAGCAGAAATCCTTTAAGCAGAGAATCCACCGTAGGTTCAGAGTGACTGGCGATGTTCGGCATCTTAGCAAGTAGAGTTGATAGAATGGCAGGTATGACAATGTCCTCTTCTAGAACAGATTTCTTGCAACACTATAAAAGTGTTTGGCACCGTAGATTCAGGCCTACCACTGGACAGCGATTTCTATGATGAGCTGACCATGAAACCTTGCCAAACATTTGAAGACATTTAGGCAAAGTCACTTGGCTACATCAGGTTGGAAGAAGATAAAAGCTTCAAAGTAGAAACCACAAACAGTGTTTCAGAATACAAAAGATCTAGCAGGAAAAGCTCTAATCATAGGGGAAGCAGCTCCAGGCCATCTCCCTATACCAGACCTGACAGATCAGAAATCAACTCTGCTCATGAACAACGAGGTAACCCCTATGTATCCACCTATTCAAGAATATAACTTCTCCGTTGATACTGCAGGACTCATCAAAAGGCTTGACAACATGAGAGACATTGTCAAGTGGCCCAAAAAGACGGACAATCCGAACTCCAGAAAAGACACAACAAGATGGTGTGAGTTTCACATAGACATAGGACACACCATGGAGGAATGCCTGGGTCTACGCAGACAATTAGCTTTTCTGCTAAAGAAAGGTTACCTGAAGGATCTAATGCCGTCAAAGAACAGGTGTTAGACCTGGAATTTCGCACTACTGACATGATGGAATTCCACCCTAGCTTGACAATCAGGGCAGGTCTGTCAGGGTAGTCCAAGTTTGGCACCAGTTGATAAACCTAGACTCCCACATCATCTTCAGGGTCATCTTCAGGGTGTCAGGACATCAGGCCACCAGGGTGTCAGGACATCAGGCTACCAGGGTGTCAGGACGTCAGTCTATTAGGAGACAGGCACCAGGCTGGAGAGGACAACGGTCAAGTGTAAGGTCAACATTTGACCAAGTCAAGGATAATTATATAGGATTATTACCACATTAATATGGTAATTAAGAGCATATTGATGATGAAGATTCTGTCATAAATAAGGAGCATTAATAGGCATTAATGCGCAATAAAGACTGCAATTAAGGAGAAATATTCAGCATTAAGTACAAAGTTTTGGCAGCCATTCAGCCTGCCTAAATAAGGAGCATTTGAAGATCATTTGGAAGGCCAAGACATACTCTAACATATACAACACGCACTACAAGATTACAAGCCACACAACACTTAGAGAAATACGAATATTGTTATTATCATATAATTATTCTCCCAAATTACATAGTGAAATCCTCTCCTGGCTTGGTGCCCGTGGTTTTTTCCCATTCAAGGGTTTTCCACGTACAAATTCCTTTGTCTTATTATTTAATTTATTTGTATTGCTTTTTATCAACCCTGCCTAGGCATGATCACGATAATATCGAAACAGGATAATACTAGTTAACCCCCATACTATTCTACCCTGGTCGTATTTCCAGCCTTGCGCAAAATATGGACAAAACAATTGGCGCCGTCTGTGGGGAAACTAGTTTATTAATCCTACAAAAATGTTCGCAAGATTTTTTCTTGTCACGAGTTTGAGAGCCTTGAGAAAAATTGGTACAATGGTTTTTTATAACTCTCGTCTGGAACGAAGAAATGCTAGATCCGAGGGAAATATTACTAAAATAAATCAAAAGTCCTTCCAACAATCATAAGTGTTACAACCTCCGGTGTCCCCTAAGGAGAATTCAAGGGCATATTTGTCACCAAAGAAATTCAAAGATAAGTTTTTCCTATACCTAATACATTTTTTACAAAGTATAAGAAATATATCTTAAAATTTTGGCACTTGCTTTTATTCTACGGTGAATTTTCCTAATTATAATAATTTGATGTTTTTAGGAAATGTAACCTTAAACTCAAAAGAATTCGAGCCTGGCTGGAAAACTTAGTCCTGACCAGAACAGGCTTCCAAGTCAGTTATGAATAGTATCAGTGCAGGCCTGATCATCATTTCAAGCCTGAACATCCAAAGTACAACCCTGAACGGTTATACCAAAGCCTGATTATTCTTAAGATCTGATCAGGACATGCCAGTCCTTCTACCGCCATAGCGCAAAAATGAATCATAAAGGTATTCAAGTATTCCTCCAATGGTACGTTGTTATTCTTTGCATAACTTGTAAATAAATATGTCATTATAGTACATACTCCAAGGTAGATATGAATTAAATATTTTTTAGTGACCATATTACATATGATAGTTTTTGGGCAGTCCTGATATGCCAGGGTCAGTCAAGCCTATCCTGACCTGGCGGATCATGGAAAAATAAATCGACCAAGCCTGACCTGATTGTCTTTTTGAAGGATGAATTAACCTGTCATGACTAGCCTGGCCTGATATGCTTAGATCTTTTATCACGCTACTATCATGAATCCTTGCGTGATTACTCATTAGCTTTTCATTATTATATATCAAGCATGTCTAAACATGAGATTAGAACCTTTGATCAATAGAATTTTTAATATTAACATGTTACACACATTATACAACATGAACGTTTGGAGACATAATCTATCCTGGCCTGCTAGTTAACATTGTTGTGATTTGTAAGTCATGTGTATCATTTATAACCTACTTGTGATATCCTTGTAAGATATTTCGGTCCTGCCAAGTACAACTTTATGTGACATGTGGTAAGTTTATGAGTTACATGGTGACCAAAGGAGACGTAACAGTCAGTCCTGAACGGACTAAAGCAATACTAGAGTTCCAATTACGAAAACCATCGGGGACATCCAAACCGACAGTGGATTCGACACGAACAAAAATCCCTGGACTCGTTATTTTGAAACCTTAAAGCCTTCCGAGTCGGTAAGTTCCTCACCTAGCAATTAAGATATCAAATCGGAGGCACATGTGTAGCATCACCCGCATGAAAATAGATCAGGTATGAGTACCCCGACATGCATATATTAATAAGATCTCACTCCCCCGATTGTCGGGCTGAATTAGCAAGTTTCAAAAAAAAAATTATATAGCTTTGCTTGATCTCATTTTTATACAATTGAAGTATATGCTAATCTCATCACCTATAGGCTCAATATTGACACATCTATGAAGTCTGTGCGGCAGAAACAGCACAAATCCGCCCCTAAAAAAAACATCTACGAGGAAGTCATAAAACTCCTGACGAGGCAACATTATCCAAGGATTAGAAGCTATATTTATCATCGTCTCCATTTTTACTGGCCAAGCCAGGCAAAGGAAAACCCCCTGTCGGTTTATCCCTCTCTCATTGACAATCGCCGATTGCCTAGTTAAAGTACAGGAAGGTCAACAACATCATGTCTACGATGTAAGTAAAAGTCTACTAGATGCTGAAATGAGCAGGACTCAAGGCTGGACCCTACCTAAGATGCTTGGAGCCTGACGAAGCAATACTAGTACTTCAAGAAAAACACGATGGACACTGTGGCAACCACAAAGGAGGAAAGAGCCTGACAAGCAAAGTTCTCAGGACAAAGCTACTCGGCCTACACCGAGGGGCCGATGCTCGGAATACTCTTCAAAACGTGAAGCCTGCCATAAGCAGGCTCCGACTATTCATCAACCGTCTAAGTTATTACATCAAATCCCTACACCCTAGTCATTTGTGAAGTGGGGCATGGCTAACCTAAAGCAAATGGTCAAGCTGAATTAAAAGAAAAGGTGGTCGTCAAAAAAAAAATGCCAGCCTGGCCAATTAGCCTGAACCCAACAGATTGAAGAACCTTACATGCCACAAACACTGCAAGGAGACATGATTTCAATATCTTGGAATGTCATCCACCTAAAAGCATAATCATACTTGTGGTAACTTCTGCCCTGCATGTTCTAGGTAAAAATTCCAAACTTATTCATCTGAATGTGTGCTATGTCGTGCCTTTGCTGAACATGTTACGTGACAATGTGCATTCTCTTCCTGCCTACGTGTTTGCATTTCACATGCTGGATGTTCTAACCAAATCTGTTTTACTTGAATCCTGAACAATTATACATGATAAATGTTTATATGCATAAATATTCAGGATTGAGGGCTACTCTACTATATATTCCTGAAACAAAAATTTTGCACATAACTGTACCTAACGAGTTGGTAACCACCACCGGATACAGTAAAAAGTCAGGACCAATCAGGCATGAAATAATTGCCTGACCTGACTATGTTTACTGCCACGGATAACAACCGGCTGGACGCAGCAAGACGGTGCAAGGGTGTTTTATTCCGACCACCAGTCTAAAATGCCCTCTCGACAGGCCGAATATCAAGCCCTCCAGCCAGGCAGGGGACATAAGCCCTCCTGACAAGCCAGATTTCCCACCTCTTCAACCATTATAGAAAAAAACTATACTTGGTTGAATTACTCACGACAGCTCAAATGACAGGACAAGTTCAAAAATGTCTTACAGGTTAACAAAGTAAAGATTTTGACAGGTCCACGGGACTGGAAAAACAAAGTTCACAGGGTTGAAGAAAACAGGTTAACAGGTTTGAAGAAAACAGGTTAACAGGTTTAACAGGTTAATAGGTTTAAAAAGAATGACCGGATTAAACAAAGCAAGCCTGAAAGACGATCATTATATCAGTAATAAAACCCTTACCGTCTGGGGCAAAGGTAGCAAAATGTATATCTATCCTATCAGGGATAACCTCCCTGACTAGGACCAACGAAATATGAAATTGTCTTTACAAGGACATTCCTCCGGGGCAAATGTATAAAATGATTAATGATTCTACCAAGGACATTCTCCTTGGTTGGATAAAATACCACTGCTTGACGTTTCTGCGAATGACATCCCTCTTGACGTTTCTACGAATGACATCCCTCTTGTCAGAGATAGATACTAACACCGATCATAAATTATTCCTCGCCTGACCGAGCGTCGTAATTCCTCTTTCTCAAGAAACATACTAGCCTTCATCGGCTCAGAATATTTTTTCAATATAATCCTTGTCTTACCCTGCCTTGTCATAGCAATGAACATTGACTCAAAACACTCCGCGAATACACTTGATAAAAAAGCAAACATTACTGATTCATATGGTGGGGCAAAGATAAGCCAGGTCAACTGTACGTAGGCTACATGACTGAATCATACGTATAGGGTAACATACTGAATATACCAAGTAGGAATGGCAGAGGCATTAGTCAGATCAATTAGCTTATCAAGGTCAGCTCCAGTACTGAAGACAGGCCAACCACCAGTGAACTTTCCTACTTTCCTTTGTACTAACAGAATTTGTGCAGGGCAAACAAAAAATCGAAGGGTACTCACCACCAACGCATGCATCGAAATTAAGATACGTCAGGTCAGGCCCAACCAAGTTGGCCCTGCAGATACATATGACCAGTCCACCCAAATGGGAGAATTTTCAGGAATCCATACGCCAGAATCAGCAGGAATGATCCCTTCATCCTTCAAAATTTTCTCAAACTTAGTTTTGAGACGATTGAGGAAAAAGTGTTGTTCATCGAGAGCCTTCATCGGCTCAAATTTTTGTAGAAGATGGTGACATTATCAACATCTAGAGCGGGGGATGCATCTCTAAAAGTGATGGGTTGATTTCTAGAAGATTCAGGCTTAGTTTCAGAAATATTTTCAGAGTTTGAGACGAAAGGTGTGCCAAGAGCAACAGCAACCCTGGTTGATTATCTTTTTACAACCATGGTTAGTTTTTTTGGTAATTTCAAGGAAAATAGACGAAGGTTGAAGACAAAGATCAAAGAAAGATTGGGAGAATTATAGAGGAATTGATCAAGTTTTGGTGGATAATAAAGCATGAAGTGAAGAAATTATTTATAGATTGTAAAGTTTGGGATTTACTGCAACTAGCTGTTTTTTTTAATGATGAACCACGCTGAATCGTCCTGAAGAAGTCGTCCAAAGATGAAAAGAGAAGGTTATCTCCTTATTTCTGGCCTGACCCAGCGATTATAAGGAGATAAGGGGCAATTGTTAGACCTAGAATTTCGCACTACTGACATGATGGAATTCTACCCTGGCATGACGATCAGGGCAGGTCTGTCAGGGTAGTCCAAGTTTGGCACCAGTTGATAAACCTAGACTCCCACATCATCTTCAGGGTCATCTTCAGGGTGTCAGGACATTAGGCCACCAGGGTGTCAGGACATCAGGCCACCAGGGTGTCAGGACGTCAGGCTATCAGGAGACAGGCACCAGGCCGGAGAGGACAACGGTCAAGTGTAAGGTCAACATTTGACCAAGTCAAGGATAATTATATAGGATTATTACCACATTAATATGGTAATTAAGAGCATATTGATGATGAAGATTCTGTCATAAATAAGGAGCATTAATAGGCATTAATGCGCAATAAAGACTGCAATTAAGGAGAAATGTTCAGCATTAAGTACAAAGATTTGGCAGCCATTCAGCCTGCCTATATAAGGAGCATTTGAAGATCATTTGGAAGGCCAAGACATACTCCAACATCTACAACACGCACTACAAGATTACAAGCTACACAACACTTAGAGAAATATGAATATTGTTATTATCATATAATTATTCTCCCAAATTACATAGTGAAATCCTCTCCTGGCTTGGTGCCCGTGGTTTTTTCCCATTCAAGGGTTTTCCACGTACAAATTCCTTTGTCTTATTATTTACTTTATTTGCATTGCTTTTTATCAACCCTGCCTAGGCATGATCACGATAATATCGAAACAGGATAATACTAGTTAACCCCCATACTATTCTACCTTGGTCGTATTTCCAGCCTTGCGCAAAATATGGACAAAATAACAGGGATGACAACGGATCAAGAAAGGCCACAACGTGATTTGCCCTCAGCACCACCAATCTATGAAGTCAAATTCATCAATGAAGGATCTGAGATTTGTGGCCTGCCTAGCTCAGCTGAAAAGAAAATAGCTATGAGTCCAAAATGAAATCTCCTTTTAAACCTATAAATTTACCTCAAATTACTTTTGATGATACTGATATGCAGGGAATCTCAGACATCCATCATGATGGCCTGGTTATTACTATGCATATTGGCACTGCTCGTGTCCTCAGGATCCTAGTAGATGGTGGCAGTTCAGTCAATCTAATCATGCATGATGTCCTAAAAGCTATGAAGATCGACGAGGACCAGATCATAAAGAAGTCAAATGTCTTGGTAGGATTCAGTTGTGAAACCAAGAACACTCTAGGGAAAATCTACCTGCCAACGTACGTTGAAGGAGTCTCATCATATGAAAGATTTTGAGTCCTAGACTGTTTTTCATCCTACAACGCAATATTAGGCAGGCCCTGGATCCATAATGTCAGAGCCATTCCTTCAACCTACCACCAGTGTGTCAAAATACCAACAGAATAGGGAATAGTAACCATCAAAGGTGAACAGAAATCAACCCAAGAATGTTACACTGAATCATTAAAACCTTCCAAGGCAGGTAAGTCACTTGCCTAGCAATTACAGTACCCTGTCAGGAGCATTTATGTGGCATAGACTCAAATAGAAACAGATCAGGTAATACTAGACCTTAGTACCCTAACAGGTATGTACTAGTAGGATCTGATGTTCCTGATAACGTTAGGCCAGAACTGGTAAGTTTTCTTAAAAATAAATCTACATGTTTTGCCTGGTCACATTTTGATATGACTGGTATAGATGATGTGAGGGAGTGAGAATGGATCTTTTGAATACCCATAAGCTCAATATTGACACTTCTTTCAAGCCTGTACAGCAGAAAAGAAGGAAATTTGCCCCTGAACGCAATACAATCATTAATGAAGAGGTGGACAAACTCCTAGACATGAGAATGATTAGGGGAGTGATGTCTCCTGAATGGATCGCCAACGTGGTTGTAGTACAAAAGAAAAATGGCAAATGGAGAGTCTATGTAGACTACATAGATCTCAACAAAGCCTGCCCAAAAGATCCATTCACACTCCCTCACATTGATACAATGGTGGATGCTACAGCTGGACATGAGCTACTGACATTCATGGATGCCTCAAGTGGATTCAACCAAATCAAAATGCATCCAGCTGATCAAGAGAACACTGCATTCATCACGGAAAGAGGCATATATTGCTACATAGCAATTCCCTTTAGCCTGAAGAATGCAGGGGCAATCTACCAACGCCTAGTTAATATGATGTTCAAAGACCAAATTGGCGACATAATGGAAGTCAACATAGACGACATGGTGGTCAAATCAAAAAAAGGTTGAAGATCATGTGAAGGACCTAGAAGTAGCCTTCAAAATCCTGGAAGAATTCAATATGAAACTCAACCCCTTCAAATGCCACTTTGGAGTATCATCAGGCAAATTCCTAGGATACATGGTGACAAAGAGAGGAATTGAGGCCAGCCCAGAACAAATAAAAGCCATCCTGGAGTTAGAATCTCTTAAGTCAGTCAAAGACATCCAGAGATTGACAGGAAGAGTTGCAGCTCTGAACAGATTCATATCCACGTCATCTGAAAGATGCAAGTCATTCTATAACCTCCTCAGGAAGAACAAGTCATTCCAATGGATGCCTGAACATGAAACAGCCTTCCAGGAACTAAAGACTTACTTGGCCACTCCACCATTACTGGCCAACCCTAACTAAGGAGAACCTCTGACAGTCTATCTGTCAGTCACTGAGACATCAGTAAGTGGAGTCCTGGTCAAGGAGATTGAAAGACAACAACATCCCGTCTATTATGTAAGTAAAAGCCTCCTGGATGCGGAAACAAGGTATGGATTACTTGAAAAATATGTACTTGCACTAATTGTATCCTGCACAAAACTCAGACCTTACTTTGAGAGTCACACAATAATAGTCTGGACTAATCTACCTATCAAATTTGTCCTCAGAAAACCTGAACTTTCAGGCAGAATACAAAGTGGTCAGTACAACTTAGTACTTATGATGTCACTTTTGAACCTAGAACGGCAATAAAATCCCAGGCTTTAGCAGACTTTGTGGCTGATTACAGTCCCAACCTAGAACCAGACCTCATAAAAAAGGTCAATCAACTAGACACCCAAAAATCAGGCCAGGACTGGACCCTGCACGTAGATAGAGCAACCAATATGAGAGGAACTGACCTAGGATTAGTATTAAAATCACCACAAGGGGATATAATAGCTCAGGCTGTTAGTTGTGAATTTAAAGCAACAAACAATGAAGCGGAATATGAAGCCTTGATAGCTGGACTCAAGGTATGTATAGATCTTGGCGTGCAAAATCTCAAGGTAAAAACTGACTCTCTTTTAATTTCAAATCAAGTCAAAGGAACTTATGTTGCAAAGGATTCAAAAATGAATCTATATCTAGAATATGTCAAAAACCTTTGCAAAAAGTTTCGTTCATTTGACATTGATCAGATTCCAAGAGACTTAAACACCCAGGCTGATGCCCTAGCCAGCCTGAGATCAAATTTTAACCCTGCTATATTTGACAAGATACCCATTGTTCACCTACTTGAACCGACCATTATAAAGCCTGACCAAACTTGTCCCATCATTGAGGATACAAACTCCTGGACCAAACCATACTATGACTAGTTCTTGTAGAGGATTCCAAGACAGGCATGAAGCAAGGGCCCTTAGAATCAAAGCTTCCACCTACACCATTATTAATAACACATTGTTTAAAAAGTCTCAGGTTGGACCCTACCTGCGATGCCTGGAACCACACGAGGCCAAACAAGTTATTGAGGACATACATGACGGATACTGTGGAAACCACAAAGGAGGCAGAAGCCTGGCAAGCAAAGTTCTAGGGACAGGCTACTTCTGGCCAACCTTAAGGGCTGACTGCCTAGCTTATAGCTCGAAATGTGAAGCCTGTCAACTTCACTCCCCATTCATTCATCAACCATTCATGAAGTGGGGAATGGACATTGTAGGCAAATTACCTCAAGCCCCAAGGCAAAAAGCCTACATGCTAGCCATGACCGATTGCTTTTCAAAATGGATAAAGGGTGCCTCATACAGGCAAATTAAAGAAAAGGATTTCATATCATTCATCAAGAGGAATATCATATGCCGATATAGCATCCCCTCATAAATAGTTTGTGACAATGGCACACAATTTGTGGGAAAAAGAACAATGGCCTTTTGTGCACAATGGAATATTAATCTAGTGACCTCCCCACCAGGCTATCCAAAAGCCAACGGCCAGGCTGAATCCAGCAACAAAGTGGTAATTAACTGCCTGAAAAAGAAGTTAAAGCAAAGAAAAGGCAGATGGGCTGAAGAACTCCCTCTAGTCCTCTGGGCTGCCAGAACTACACCTAAAACATCAACAGGCCAGACACCTTACTCCTTGGTCTATGGCTGTGAGGCAGTAATCCCAGCAGAAATCTATGTACCAACTACCAAGTGCAGCCTGAATACTATTGAAGAAAACCAGCCATTGATGCAAGACAGCCTGACCCTGGCCGAAGAGCTGAGAGATGCAGCCAGAATCAGGATAGCTTTCTACCAGCAAACGGTAGCCAGAAGCTACAACAAAAACGTAAACATCAGAGTATTCAGGGAAGGAGACCTAGTCCTAAGAAAAGTCTTTCCAAATACAAAGGACAAGAATGCAGGCTAACTTGCCCCTGCATGGGAAGGCCCTTACCTGATTGATTCAATAGTAGGACAGGGAGCTTCCGGACTTCAGACCCTGGACGGAGAAATGATCCCTAGATTCTAGAATATCTCTCACTTAAAACTCTTTCATGTATAACCCATTTATTTTTTGCCTAAACCAGGTAAGACTATCAATCCTATCTCTTACCTGGCATGCTTCTATGTGTAACTATCCTGAATAAAATGATCCATGTTCTTTCTATGTGATTTCCTGCTACCTGCAATTGCCTGACAAGTTAAAACTTTTACTATATGTCTCAAATTACTATGCTGAATCCTGAAAACTTGTTTTACGCTTTTCTTGCAACTATTTAGAATATTATAATTGCATGTTTAAACAAATGTTCAGGATTGAGGGCCACTCCACCCAACCTGAACATCATTCCAGAAATGCCTCATAAACTATGGCAAACCTCAAACATTTTGCCACATCCAAAAATACATAAAAACTGAGCTCAGTATGAAAGACAGGTATGATGGTGAAATAAATTCGGACTACTTGTCTTAATCTCTCCTGGCAGGTTGAGGGCTATAAGCCCTCCTGACATGCAACTATCCATCCTACTCGAAAAAGCCCTCCAGACAGGCTGAGGGCCACAAGTCCCTAAAATGACTGAGGGCTTACATAAGCCCTCCTGACAGGCATTATCTTAACAGATACAAAAAAATTTGACCGGAAGGGCACACAAAGAAAAACAAAAAAGCTACTTCAAATTGCATTCTTAACAAGAGAAAAGCACAAGCAAAGTTTTTACAGGGAACATCCCCCCCTGGATGGGCCAGAGATCAGCTAGAATAAATTAAAAGTTTGTCCAGGGAAAATCCCCCTCTGGATAGGCCAAAAATTTAATCTGAGTAAAATTATCAACCTGCCTTGGAGGCAGTAGCAGAACTTATGCCTTCATCAGCAGCCTCTTCCTCCTCGTCATCCTCATCCTCATCAGCTTCATCGCTCTTGTCTTTAGTTGGAGGAGAATCGACCTCATCATCAGCATGCAGCTTGTGAAGATCAGGGTCGGCAGCATTAAGGTCAGCCATTTCTTGCCCCGGGTTTCAGTACGGCCTGGCCTCAATAGGCTCTTTCATAGCATCAACACGGCCCTTGCCAAAGAAATACAAGGCAACATCCTTATACCTGCTCTACACCGTGTCCCTCTCAACAGCCAGCTCCTCGTTTTCCTTCAAAAGATCCTGCATAACCTGCTTTTCAGCTTTCAGCTCATCCTGGACAGTAGCAAGTTTATCCTGGACGGATTTCACTGCATTCTGGGCAGATCCCAGTTTGGACATTTCAACAACCAATTTTGCCTTGCCTACCTCATTCTCCTTCTTTAGAGCCTCATTCTCTCCCTTCAGCACTTCCAAGTCAGTGTTCAAGGCTTCAGCATCCTTCTTCAAGCACTGCACCTCCCACTCCAAGACATTATTCTTAGCATTTGAAGACTTTAGCTCACAAGCACCCCTCAACATAAAACTAAGGAAAAAGAATAGTACCTCCTGTAGCATAGCAACCAAGTTGGCAGTATAGTCCCTAGAACGATACATAGCAGCTACTACCTGAGCAGACAATTCCTCAGCCTGATAAATAGAGTAAGGATCATCAACAAAGAAGGAATGAGCCTGGATCTGTTCTTTGGCAAACTGTACATCAGCAAGCCTGGCCCTGACCTCTCTGACCTTGCTTACACCCTCACCAACAGCTCCAACTCCCTCAGAGACCTCATCCTGCCTTTTTCTTTTGCTAGCCTGTCTAGACGCGTCAGTATCATCCACGACCTGTGGAGGAGACACCAGTTGAGCCTGGTGAGTAGGAACCTGAATTTGAAGCGTACTATCACTCTCTGTAGCCTCGCTGCTCCGAGACTTCTCTCCTGTAATTTGGGAGATCCCTGCCTTCACTACAGACAGGCCAAAGTTAGAAATCCTCGTAGAAGCCCCGGTAGCTACACGACGAGATCCTATATCAGCAATACTAACATATGCTCAGGCATAAATACCAACACAGGAAAAACAAAACTTACTTCCTGATGTTGAGGCCCCTGAAGCCTTAGCACTCTTAGAAGCCTTGTAGGTGCTCAATTTAGCCTTCTTAAAATGAGGCAGGGACTCTTGGCCAAGGCAAGCAGGCCAGGTCCTTTCCTCCTCTGACAAGGCCATAAAGCTGCAATACGGTCAGCCGACCCCTCAGCATCAGAATCACAAGCCCAATCAACCACTATGGCACAACACAAGTAAGTTTACATTAAAAATTGATTTACATACTATTATAATCTAAATTGTATACAGGGAAGTACTTACCACCCTCCACAGCCGGATAACTGAGATAGTTCAGATCAGGGGCAACAGAATCTATCTTGATAAACATGTAGGTTGTGGCCTAACCTTTATCATCGCCTGAGTCAAAGTTGGTTATCAAGTGAGCCATCTTCTCCCTGACGCGAAAATTGAAATGCCTAGTAGTATTACTCTTCAGGTAATAAACGTTCTTGAAGTCTTCAACAGTAATCACCAAATTGTGTTTGGCACATAAATGTTCAACAGATTGAACAATTTCCAAACCATAGGCATAAGTTGGAAAGGAGCAACCTTGATAGCCCTTATAATATCAATCATGAATGGAGTAAAAGGAAGCTTGCAACCCCCCTTGAACGCCTATTCAAAGATATAAAATCAGCCAAGACTGCACCAGTTTGCCCTGACTGGACCACTTTCTGGGACCCAGACCTCAGCATCAGAAGGAAGGAGACCTCTACCCTTCAAGTAATGTTCAAAAGAAGGTTTAAGTTGATTAGCCTCAGGAAATAAAGCAGACAACGACTTCACAGGGGCTAAACTGACACCCTTATGCGTAATAGCCAAAATTTCTGCAAGGGCAAAAACTTCGATAACCTCATCCTCAGGCATGATTTCAGGAACATCAACCACCACCGGAGGTTGCTCAGCCTCAGCAGCTTTTGGTGCAGCAGTTCTCCTTCTTCCACCAACCTTTTTTTTATTATTAAATATGAAGCTTATTGAAACAGGGTTTTATCTTGCAAAGTAATCAGAAAAAGAAGAAAGAAAGATTGAAAATTGGAAGAATGAAAGTAAGAAGAGATCAATTGACGGCTCAAACCAATTTATAGGCACAAATCAAGCTAACGGATAACGCAAGTGGACGAGTTTAATCATGACTCTCCTAGGGTTTGATGAACCTACCCCATTTAATGGGCACTAGCCGTTAGGAAGTTGAAAAGAACTCAAACTCTTTTCCGGTAAAGATTCTTACATTTATGCTTGGCCCGATTTTTTATCTCCTCATTACTGGCCAGATTCAATGGAAATAAGGAGATAAGGGGCAATTGATGGGCCAAGCTTTATCCTGCCTAATCAGACAAATGTCAGGCTAAGACTATCAGGCAAGTTTGGACATGGGCAACCCAGCACAAAACATATATCACTTAGACAGGCGCCATCCAGGAAGGAAAGACAGGTCAAGCCATCCTATCAGGCCAGACCTGAAGAGATACATATTAGCCATATATTAGATATCACTTGAATGCGTTAGGCAACGATAAGAATGCAACAAAGTAGTTCCTACTTTCACGGGAGACCTATTCCACAAACCTACAACAATTGAAAAGCGGTTGTAATACTACGGTTTTATGAGTCTCTGGGTACTCTATCGAGTGGGGCTTACTCTGTCGAGTAAGTATGTTTTGTTTTACGAAACAGTAGTCTGCCTGTAGGGTACTCGATCGAGTAGCCTTGGCACTCGATCGAGTAA
The DNA here is from genome assembly GCF_048544455.1 of Silene latifolia. NCBI lineage: Eukaryota > Viridiplantae > Streptophyta > Magnoliopsida > Caryophyllales > Caryophyllaceae > Silene > Silene latifolia. The sequence continues at coordinate 29,204,456 of NC_133534.1, forward strand.
GTGGCACTCGATCGAGTATGTTACTTACTCGATCGAGTAAGTCGGTTATCGGGTAACGTTTGACGGGTTTTGTTATAAATGCGGGATTAATATATAAAATACTCCGTTATCTTTTCTAAACACTTTTTACAAACCTAATTCACAAAAGGAGAGATTGCAACTACGTTGTTTTATTCATCCGCATTATTGGCAAATCCCGGAGCTAGAGGAGTCGGTTTCAGTCGTTCTTGATATCATTGTGGTCCTTGTGTCAAGGGTAAGTCCTACATACCGTTTTTGTAGCATTTGGTTGAGGTTGGTTAAATCCTAATTTTGGGATTGGGGGTTTTTATGATTATGTTGTATTAGTAGTGATTTTATGATTGTGTGTATAGGAGGAGGGTTCGTAGAAGAGAGATTTTGAGACAGCTGCTAGATTGTCTGCTTTTGTGTTTGCATTCCAGGTAGGGTTTTCCCTACTCAGTATTAATTACATGATTTGTGGTGATTGTGCTGTAGTTAGTGATTGTTGATTGATTCAGACGGTTGTGATTTCATATTGTTGATGGTTTCAGACGGTTGTTGAGGTTGTATTGTGATTACTGTTTATCTGTCTGTGTTCTTCGGGGTGCGTCCCTGGCTGAGTGGAGTCACTTGCGGGAGTGGCTTCACGCCCTTGATTCGCCTTCTGTGGAACCCGCCACAGAAGGGATGTGCACATTAATAAACATGGGTTTATCCCTCGATGGAGATGAGCGGGGCTTAGGTGGGAATGGCTGCGGTCCCCCACTGGTAGTGTGGAGTACCTGTTGCGATGGGTACTCTGGCAGGACTACACACTTTAGTGTGTAGTCAGTTATGAGGAGATTGATGATGGAGTTTGGGGTTTGATGTGACGATTGAGCTGTTTGACATTTGTCTTATTGTGATTTATGTTGTGTAATTAGTACTGACCCCGTTATTTGTTTTGTAAAACTGTGGTGATCCATTCGGGGATGGTGAGCAGTTGTTGAGCAGGTTTGATTTGAGGCATTTAGGCTAGCTGGGATGAGTCACGCCGAGCAGTTTAGAGTCTTCCGCTGTCATACTTTAGTTGTTTGAGACATTTGGTTTTTGAGAACATCTATCGTACTTTTAACAGTTTTGGTTTGGATATGTAATCACTTTAAACCTTTTTGCTATTTAAATAATGTTTCGTTTTTGTCATTTGATTATCATTGCCTCGGGAGACCGAGATGGTGACGTTCCTATACCTGAGTGGTCCTGGTAAGGCACTTGGAGTATGGGTGTGTCACAAAGTGGTATCAGAGCGACGATCCTCAAACCTGTAACCAATGAATCTAATGAACATAGGGAGTCAAATTAAAATGAACCCGGGGTAGAAATTGTAGGAGCTAATGCAAAGGCTTGAGAGACGTCCTAAAGTCGCGAACTCGCCCTACAATTTTGAACCGGTCACATGGGGTACGTGTCAGGGTCGTATGTGTTGTCTTTTGGTTTGTATGTGTACATAGTAGCATCTGGTGTGAATTGATGGAGGTTGAATGTGAAGAATTGGAGGTATGGAGTAGAAGTTGGAAGATATATGACTTGTATATCGAATTAGATGAAAAGCATGTTGGTTGTTTACAATGTGGCATATTAGTGGTGTGAATAAATCGTTTTGTTGATTTTATAACGAGTTGCGTGCATGCGTAGTTGTTGTTATTTTATTGAAATTATAGAAGTTGTATATTATGTTGGGAAAGTGAGATGAACATGCGGGTAGTGTAGACGAGTCTGCATGACTCAATCGAGTAGGGGGCACTCGATCGAGTAGGTGAGGTGCTCGATCGAGTGGGTGTGACTCGGTCGAGTAGTGAGTTTAGTGTTTTTCTGGGCAGAATCGTGTTTTTGGGTACTCGATCGAGTACATAGGGGCACTCGATCGAGTAGGGTCCGCTCGATCGAGTGGCTTGTCAGGTCGGTCGAGTATGTTTGTGAGCAGAGGCCTGATCACGTTCTGGAGTCGGGGCACTCGATCGAGTAGGTTGGGCACTCAATCGAGTAGCCTCAACTCGATCGAGTGGGTTCTGGTACTCGATCGAGTGGGTTCTGGTACTCGATCGAGTGGGTTCTGTACAGGTCATATGCGTGTTTTGGGTTATAGTATGCGTGTTTATATCTACCTTTCCTTATATAGTTACAAGATGTCGCCGAAAAGAAACGCCTTGTATGCTAGAGCTGAGAGTATGACGACAGACGACATAGTAAAGATGTTAGAGCACCAAGATGCTCTTACGGAAGCGTTGAAGAGAGTGGGAAAGGATAAGGAGGTTGATCACTCCAAGATCAGCATCCACATAGAGAGGTTTAACCCGAACGAATATAAGGGAACTGGGGAGCCAATTCTTCTGGATAATTGGCATAGGGAGATGGAGAATATCCTGGAGTTGGTGCACTGCCCGGATGAGTTAAAAGTGGAACAAGCTACGTTCTACTTGAGGGAAGTGGCAGGTGAGTGGTGGGATAAGGTCAAGGTGAGTGTTAGGGAGATGTATATGAAGCAGGGGCTACCTGCAATACCTTGGGATGAGTTCTGAAAGGCTATGAGACGTGAGTTTGTGCCGGAGCATGTGAGGAGCAAGCTGAGGGAGGAGTTCGATGAGTTTAAGATGGCATCTGACATGACGGTGGCTGAGTACTACCGTAAGTTTAATGAGAAGTCTAGGTACGCTGAGGATATGGGGCTGAGTGAGGAGAACCTAGCTTTGAGGTTTGAGAAGGGGTTGACCCCCAAGATAATGGAGAAGCTACCGGTGGGAGTCCTTACAAATGTTAAGGAAGTTTATGAGAGAGCTGGGAGGGCTGAGAGGTTGGTGGAGATGACCAGGAGAGGGGAGCTGAGAAGATAAAGGCTGAGAGCGAGGGTGGTGGTCAATCCAACTATAAGAAGGGTAACCACACTCAGGCGAGAGAATATTTATCTGGCTCGGGGTTTAGTGTCGGGGCTTCCTATGGGCGTGGCCGTGGGAGCAGTAGCAGTAGCTGGGGGATGACCTGTTTTAACTGTGGTGGTGTAGGCCACAAGAGACATGAGTGCACCAGTGCGGTGAGTGGGGGTTTCCAGATACCGGGACAAGGGAGCTTTTCACAGGGTCCTGCACAGAGTTATGCGAGCAACAAACCGGCTGGGTCATGGAACAACAGGGGAGGTTAGAGCAACAACGGTGGGGGTAACCGCAATGGCGGTAATTCTTATCAGAAACCAGCTACGAACACCAATAACAACCAGGGGTCTGGTGCTCAACCGGCTACTTCAGCTAGTACTGTCCAGGGAGGTGGGCAGAAGACCAGTGGCAAGCTGTTTATGATGGAGAAGAAAGCAACTGAGGATGATGCTCACGTTATCACCGGTACATTTCTTATTAATGGTGTTTATACCTTTGTTTTGTTTTATTCAGGGGCGTCACAGTCGTTTGTATCTTAGAGTCATGTTAAGAGGTTGGGATTGAGAGAATATGAGTCTGTAAGAGAGGAAGTTTTTATACCTTCGGAAGAGTCTGTATCGTGTGGGAGGTTGTATAGAGGTATATCCATGATAGTTGGGCAAGTTGATCTACCTGTAGACTTGCTAGAGTTTCCTTTATACGGTTTTGAGATGATAGTCGAGATGGATTGGTTGGGAAAGTACAAAGCTAAGATAGATTGTCATCAAAAGAAAGTTTCTCTGAGAGGTCCTAAGGGGATTAGTGTGTCTTATCGTGGGTTTGTTGTCATACCCAAAGTTAAGTTGATTGCAGCTGTGACCTTAAAGTCTTATCTAAGGAAGGGGTGCCCATTGATCTTATGCCATGTGAGGGATCACAGAGTGGAGAGTCCGACAGTTGAGCAGATACCAGTTGTGGGAGAGTTTCCAGATGTCTTTCCTGAGGAGATTCCGGGGTTGCCACCGAAGAGGGAGATAGATTTCAGTGTTGAGCTGAAACCGGAGATGGGGCCAATCTCTAAGGCAACGTACCGGATGGGTCCTAAGGAGTTGGAGGAGTTAAGGAAGCAGTTAGATGATATGATTGAGAGGGGATACATTAGACCTAGTGTATCACCGTGGGGAGCACCGGTTCTGTTTGTGAAAAAGAAAGATGGGAGCCTAAGGTTGTGCATAGATTACAGGGAGCTGAACAGAGTGACGGTGAAGAACAAGTATCCTTTGCCAAGGATAGATGACCTATTTGATCAGTTGAGTGGTCCAGCAGTGTTTTCTAAGATTGATTTGAGGTCGGGGTACCATCAGGTGAAGATTAGAGAAGAGGACATACCAAAGACAGCTTTCACGTCGAGGCATGGCCATTATGAGTATGTGGTAATGCCGTTTGGGTTGTCTAATGCACCTGCTGTGTTTATGGATTTGATGAAGAGAGTCTTTAGTCAATTTTTGGACAAGTTTGTGGTGGTTTTTATAGATGACATCTTGGTCTTTTCTAAGACTAAGGAGGAACATGAGGAGCATCTGAGGATTGTGTTGCAGACCTTGAGGGAGCATGAGTTGTATGCAAAGTTGTCCAAGTGTGAGTTCTGGTTGGAGAAAGTTGCTTTTCTGGGGCATGTAATTTCTAAGGAAGGGGTAGATGTGGATCCTGCAAAGATTGAGGCAGTTACCAAGTGGGAAGCACCAAAGAATGTAGCTGAGATCAGGAGTTTCTTGGGTTTAGCTGGATATTATCGACGGTTCGTGAAAGATTTCTCCAAGATTGCTAGACCTATGACAGCTTTGATGAGGAAAGAGAACAGGTTTCGTTGGGATGAGAGTTGTGAGACGGCATTCCAGACATTAAAGGAGCGTTTGACCACAGCTTCAATCTTAGCATTGCCTGAAGGGAGTGAGAACTTTGAGGTGTATACAGATGCCTCAAAGAATGGGTTAGGTTGTGTGTTGATGCAGAATGGTAAAGTGATTGCCTATGCTTCTAGGCAATTTAAGCCTTATGAGGAGAATTATTCTACACATGATCTGGAGTTGGGTGCAGTTGTGTTTGCTCTTAAGATTTGGAGACATTACCTGTATGGGGCGACCTTTAAGGTATTTTCAGATCACAAGAGTCTCAAGTACATCTTCACTCAAAAGGAGTTGAACATGAGACAGAGGAGGTGGATGGAGTTGATTGGCGATTATGACATGGATATTATCCACCATGAAGGTAAATCCAATGTAGTTGCAGATACTTTGAGTAGGAAGAGTGTGCATTCTTTGTGCACAGCTATATCGTTGATGAGATTGAGAGATGAGGTTGGAAAGTTCGGGATGCATATGATACAGAAAGAGGATGTCATGGGAGATTTGACAGTGCAGCCTGTTCTTTATGATGATATTCGCGGTAAACAGGTGTTGGATCCCAAGATGGTGGAGTGGAGAGCTGGAGTGGAGAAAGGGATAGTGTCTAGATTCTCTATTCATACAGATGGTAGTTTGAGGTTTGATGGGAGGTGGTGTCCCCCTACTGATGAGGAGATGAAAAAGATGATCATAACATAGGCTCATTGCACACCATACTCGGTACATCCAGGTGGTGACAAGCTATACAAGGATTTGAAGAAGACTTTCTGGTGGCCTGGGATGAAGAAAGAAACAGCTGAGTTTGTGGCCCGTTGTTTGACATATCAGAGAGTTAAAGGAGAGCAACGACGGCCACAAGGTAATATTCAGTCTCTTGAGGTACCTGAGTGGAAGTGGGAGTCCATTTCTATGGATTTTGTCGTGGGTTTACCGAAGAGTCAACAGGGAAACAACATGATATGGGTTATAGTGGATCGACTAACCAAGTCTGCTCATTTTGTGCCAATGAAAGATACATGGACTAAGGCACAATTAGCTATGGCTTATCGGAAGAATGTGCTGAGATTGCATGAGGTGCCTAAAGACATAGTATCTGACAGAGATTCAAGGTTTATCTCACGGTTTTGGAAAGTGTTGCAGGAGTCTTTGGGGACTACATTGAAGATGAGTGCAGCATTTCATCCTACGACAGATGGTCAGACAGAGAGGACAATCAAGACTCTTGAGGATATGTTACGAGCTTGTGTGATGGATTTTGGTGGTAGCTGGGAACAGAGGTTAGATTTGATTGAGTTTTATTACAACAACAGCTATCACACCAGTATTGGCATGGCGTCATTTGAGGCTTTATATGGGAGGAGATGTAGGAGTCCGATTTGTTGGGACGACAGTGCTGAGGCAGTGGTTTTAAGACCAGAGATGGTAGAGCAGATTAAACTGATCAGAGAGAGGATGAGAGCGGCCCAGGACCGACAAAAGAGTTATGCAGATCTACATCGACGGGATATAGAGTTTCAGGTTAGGGACAAGGTTCTTTTGAAAGTGTCTCCTATGCGTGGGGTCATGAGATTTGGTAAGAAAGGGAAGCTGAGTCAGAAGTTCATCGGACCATATGAGATCTTAGACCGTATTGGAGAGGTTGCTTATTGGTTGGCCTTACCGTCTGCTTTGGATAGGGTACATAATGTGTTTCATGTGTCTCAGCTGCGGAAGTATGTTAGTGACCCATCACATGTGTTAGAGGTAGAGAACATAGAGCTAGATGAGTCCTTGTCTTATCTTGAGGTGCCTAAACAGATCCTTGACCGGAAGGTTAGGAAGACCAGACATGGTGAGACAGTCTTGCTTAAGATTCTTTGGTCTAATCATGAGGTTGAGGAAGCTACATGGGAGGCGGAGGAGGCCATGAGAGAGCGTTACCCGTTTCTTTTTTATCAGGTATGTATGGTTACGGGGACGTAACCTTGTTTCTTTTACGGGGGTAGGAGATAATCGCGAAGAGTTTTTGCATCTTTTTGTGTTGATTTTGATATAGTTACTAGTTGTTTGAGTCGGGTTGAATTTGGTTTGATAAGTATATGTTGGAGTTTTATGTTGAGTTTTGTTTTTGGTTGTTGTGTCGGGGGTGTGTTAGTGTGTTTTTATTTTTTTGTGGTTTGAACTTCGGGGACGAAGTTCTTTTTAAGGAGGGAAGACTGTAATACTACGGTTTTATGAGTCTCTGGGTACTCTATCGAATGGGGCTTACTCTGTCGAGTAAGTATGTTTTGTTTTACGAAACAGTAGTCTGCCTGTAGGGTACTCGATCGAGTATCCTTGACACTCGATCGAGTAAGTGGCACTCGATCGAGTATGTTACTTACTCGATCGAGTAAGTCGGTTATCGGGTAACGTTTGACGGGTTTTGTTATAAATGCGGGATTAATATATAAAATACTCCGTTATCTTTTCTAAACACTTTTTACAAACCTAATTCACAAAAGGAGAGATTGCAACTACGTTGTTTTATTCATCCGCATTATTGGCAAATCCCGGAGCTAGAGGAGTCGGTTTCAGTCGTTCTTGATATCATTGTGGTCCTTGTGTCAAGGGTAAGTCCTACATACCGTTTTTGTAGCATTTGGTTGAGGTTGGTTAAATCCTAATTTTGGGATTGGGGGTTTTTATGATTATGTTGTATTAGTAGTGATTGTATGATTGTGTGTATAGGAGGAGGGTTCGTAGAAGAGAGATTTTGAAACAGCTGCTAGATTGTCTGCTTTTGTGTTTGCATTCCAGGTAGGGTTTTCCCTACTCAGTATTAATTACATGATTTGTGGTGATTGTGCTGTAGTTAGTGATTGTTGATTGATTCAGACGGTTGTCATTTCATATTGTTGATGGTTTCAGACGGTTGTTGAGGTTGTATTGTGATTACTGTTTATATGTCTGTGTTCTTTGGGGTGCGTCCCTGGCTGAGTGGAGTCACTTGCGGGAGTGGCTTCACGCCCTTGATTCGCCTTCTTTGGAACCCGCCACAGAAGGGATGTGCACATTAATGAACATGGGTTTATCGCTCGATGGAGATGAGCGGGGCTTAGGTGGGAACGGCTGCGGTCCCCCACTGGCGGTGTGGAGTACCTGTTGCGATGGGTACTCTGGCAGGACTACACACTTTAGTGTGTAGTCAGTTATGAGGAGAGTGATGATGGAGTTTGGGGTTTGATGTGACAATTGAGCTATTTGACATTTGTCTTATTGTGATTTATGTTGTGTAATTAGTACTGACCCCGTTATTTGTTTTGTAAAACTGTGGTGATCCATTCGGGGATGGTGAGCAGTTGTTGAGCAGGTTTGATTTGAGGCATTTGGGCTAGCTGGGATGAGTCACGACGAGCAGTTTAGAGTCTTCCGCTGTCATACTTTAGTTGTTTGAGACATTTGGTTTTTGACAACATGTATCTTACTTTTAACAGTTTTGGTTTGGATATGTAATCACTTTAAACCTTTTTGCTATTTAACTAATGTTTCTTTTTTGTCGTTTGATTATCATTGCCTCGGGAGACCGAGATGGTGACGTTCCTATACCTGAGTGGTCCTGGTAAGGTACTTGGAGTATGGGGGTGTCACAGCGGTCAACCAAGCAAAATATAAGGACAGGCAGTTGTGAAGTCTAATACCCACTTCCGGGTAAATAGGGCATAGGGCCTATTATCTAAGAACGTTCATATGAACGTTGAAAGAGCCGTTGAAGACCAGAAGAAGCTATTATAAATAGCAAAGGAAAGGAAGATAGAAGGCAATCAATTATTCACTCACTTACTCTTATTTTGTTGTATACATTCTAATAAATTCTACTAGCATTCTTATTTATAGCCTGACACGCTAATTCCAAGTCAGGATATAGAAAACTATAGTAAAAATCCCTCCTGACTTGGTGCCCGTGGTGTTTTCCCTTATTTCCAGGGTTTTCCACATACAAATCTCTGCATTTCATTTTATTGTTTATTCTTTACTTATTTACCTTACTAGTCAGGCATTGTTCATTGAGTTAGATCACCCTGCAAAATAATCCCCTGGCAAGACATTACTCCCGCGTAAAATCTTGCTAAAACAATTAACAATTCAAAATGTATTAAATTTGAATAAAGACTAAAAAACCTAGAAAACAATTAGAAAAGGTTAGAAGTGAAGAAAACTGATCTTCGGATCAACGATAATTAGGCACGCATACCAAGACAAAGAGGATGAACAGTAGAACAAAAATAATACTTTCAAAAGAGGCGCAGTAGATGCTGCAATCCTTCTAAAAGATTTATAATTCTTCGGATCTACTGCTTCGTTCTACCTAGGGATGGCAATGGGTAGGGTTTGGGTAGGGTCCACCTAGACCCGGACCCGATATTTTCCCTTTGGACCCGTACCCGACCCAGACCCGCAAGGGTCTAAAATTTGAAGACCCATACCCGGACTCTATGGGTAAGGGTAGGGTCTGGGTCTACCCGCGGGTCTGAGTTTCAGCCACTTTAGTAACAAGATTAACAGCTATGAGGTCTATAATATTAAAAAAAATTCAAACTACTTTAACATTATGAGTTTATTAATCTGCCGTTAATGGTGGTTGTCGGTCGCCGCCTATTAGAGAGGTAGTTGTCAGTCGCGTATCAGGTGGTGCTGGTTTTCTTGTGTCAGTGGTGGAGTTGTGGTATTGTCAGAAGAGTTTGGTTGGATTTTATCACTTTATGGGATGAAGGAAGAGAAAGAGACTTTAGTTGGGTTTCTACGATCTGCCAGTATGAATTCAGAAAAGTTGTGATTTTGATTTTTTTTTTTTTTTTTATAATAAAGGGTCTAAGGGTCGGGTATGGGTCTCATAACTTAGACCCGGACCCGGACCCGAAATATTTTCTTAAGACCCATACCCGACCCATACCCATACCCATTGGGTCTGAAAAAATGAGACCCGTACCCGACCCATTAGGGTCTGACCCTCAGGGTCTGGGTCGGGTCCCCGACCCACTACCATCCCTAGTTCTACCGCATGTCCTAATCCGTATTCTTAATTTCGTCTTAAAAGATTTTTTTACGAAAGAATTAGAATGGTTTTGGCATGTATATGATATACATCGTATGAAAATTACAAGAAACTAACAAAACAATATTAAATAGATTTATTACACCCACAGACTTACATGTTAGTGTCGCGAGATTTAACTAAATTGGTTTTTAATTAGTGGTAACTCGTAGACTATGCGGTGAAAGTGCCCTTGAATAATTAACAAGAATTTGAATTTTATTAGTATGAGTGTAGTTAGTCAAATTGGGTCGTCTATGCAAAACGTGACAGGTACCATGATAGGAATCGGGCTTACGTGGTCGAATGATAAAGAACGTAGATGTCGATGAGCAGTAGCAGGGTCTAGAATACAAAGAGAGAAGAGAAGGGGCAGACATTCGCGTGCTAATTATGGAGATCCGAGGTCTCTATTTATAGCAAAATAGGTGAATAAATGGGCTGTTTCTTGACTCTAGTGTTGTGAAGCACCTTAGAAGGAGCGTACTAAGTGTTGCACTCTTTCACAGAGGGCGCACCAAGTGCTACACGCTTTCTAAGTGTTTGAAAACCGCTCCTTCAATTCGTATTGGTTTCGTGATTTAAAGGAAAGGATAGACCTATATTTTTTTGGGATAGAGTTTAGGTTTTTGACTAAAACTCTAACATATAAAAGTATTTTGTGACGGTTTCCGGAACACGGTTTCTGGATTTAAGGACAATTTTGCCCCCGAACTTCGGATTGACTCTAATTAATATCAAAACGACGATAATGACACCTAGATGATGACCATGGGGTTTATAAGAGTGTTCGAGTTACCTTTTATTAACCGATTTACGAAATGTCATAAAACTGCGACATATGCTAAACATGCCTTCTGATCATCATCGGTTGGCTTTTGGGAGGTACAGGCACGAGTGTCTACATTAATATAACATACCCGTTACCAAAAAAAACTTTGTTAGATATATTTACAAAATTACATAATTTTATTAGATAATTTATTTAGTCTGTAGATATTAATACTCCCTCCGTCCCGGTCATTTTTTTTTTTTTTTGGTAAAGGTTAAGTATATTACTAACAAAAGGTATAATACATCATCCGGGTACGGTACGAGTTCGAGGTATGTATACAATATCAAACACAAGATCAGCCTATGAACACTTAATAAATTTAAACAAAATCATTTCATCTTTTGTAGCCACGCATCTTCAACCCTGGTAATAGCATTACGATTTATGGACCAAAATCTTTTGGATACTTCCTGAATAATTTTTCTGACAACCACGCTTGGGCATGTAACATGTTGATAGACTCTAGCTCGATTTCTGACCTGCCATATCATGTACGTTAACATCACATGGCAAGCAACAACAACTTTCCTGATCAACAAACTGATTCTCCTTCCTTTGTTATACCAGCTGACAAGATCACTTGGGTCCAAGCTGATGGCCAAATGTTAATGCAACAGTTGAATGCAGGCCTTATTGAAGTGACACTGATAAAAAAGATGAGAATGATATTCAGGTGCCTCATCACAAAGATAGCAATTTATTTCTTGGTTGCAGCCCATACGCAAAATTCTATCTCTGGTCAGCAGTCTGCCAAGTGAAGCTGCCCAGAAAATGAATGTTGAAGTTTTTGGAATATTCAGAGCATTCCAACAAACTTTCTACCACCTGGCCTGTTGTTGAGGTGGTCTGGGCCAGGTGTAGCCTTCTTTGGGTGTATAATCAATAGGTTTGCCCAACCAATTATCATTCACATACGCAGGTTTGAATCCCTCAATGGTTTGTGCAATCTTTTTCCAAGACCAACTACAATCATTAGGTGGTGAGTAATTGGTCTAGTGAGTCCCTTTCATATAAACATGGTTGATCCATTTAACTCATAGATGGTCTTTCTTTGAGGCTATCTACCACACATAATTACCAAGAAGGGTCTTATTCCAGATTTTTGCATCCTTGATTCTTAATCCACCTTCTTTTTTTGATACACAACACTTATCCCAACTAACTGCAGGTGCTCTAAGATAGGAATTCTTCCAGAAAGTTCCTACATATCCCCATTGATTCTATTCATGATTCCACTAGGAATGAGAAATATGGAAGCCCAGTAAGAGTGCAAAGTCTGCAACACAGACGTCACAAGAGTAAGTCTCCCTGCATAATAGAGATGCTTTGAACCCCATGCTCTGATTCTTGCAGTAATCCTGTCTGTGCGTTTCCTTTCTTCATTTTTGGTGAGTTTTTTAGAGGATATAGGCACTCCTAAATATTTGAATGGGAGGGTGCCTACCTTGAAACCAGATATCTGAATTATTTCCTCAATTGTATGTGAACAACATTGAAGTAAATTTGAGATTTATCCTTATTGAGGCATAAACCAAAGGCAGCTGAGAAGGTTGCAAACGCTCTAAGAATCCACATGATGGACACATCACTCCCTTTAGAAAAAAGGAGGAGATCATCTGCAAATAGCAGATGGTTCAATCTAATGTGACCACATAGTGGGTGAAATCTGAAGTCTCTTTGCTGCCCAACAACAGTAAGGATTCTGGAAAGATATTTCATGCATAAGGTAAAGAGCAAGGGGGAAAGGGGATCCCCTTGTCTTAATCCTTTCTTGCCATGGAAGAAACCAAAGGAACTGCCATTGAGGGACAAGGAGTAAGTAGGAGATGTAACATAAGTCATTATCCAACCAATAAACCTCTGTGGCAACTGAAGAGCAGTTAACATCTGATGAAGGAAATTCCGCTCAACATTATCATAGGCTTTCTTTAAGTCAATCTTAATAAGGCAGCGAGGGGAAGCAGATTTCCAATTATATAACCTTACAATGTCTTGACATATGAGGACATTTTCAACAATTGTCCTCCCTTTCACAAAACCACCCTGGGTGGCATTCACTATCTCAGGAAGAACCTCCCCCAGTCTATTGCAAAGGAGTTTAGCTATGCATTTATATATGATGTTGCAGCATGCTATGGGACGAAACTCCATAACATTCTTTGGGTGAGATACTTTAGGAATAAGAGTAACGGTAGTAGTGTTAAGTTGCTTCAGAAGTTGCCCTGATCTGAAAAAACCCTTAACAGCCTCACAAATATCTCTACCAACAATGTCCCAGCAGTCCTTAAAAAATTGACTGGTGTATCCATCAGGTCCTGGACTTTTTAATGCAGGAATAAAAGATGCACTGTCTAATTTCATCATCTGACATTGGTTTCAGCAAAGAATTGACATGATGCTCATTTAGAAGGGGACCTGTTCTGACTGTAGGTTTATGCACTTTGGTAGTCTCCTTTATTATACCCAATAGATCAGTATAGTAATCCAAGAAGGCTTGCTCAATAGCCTGAGTTTCATGATGAGTTATGCCCTGGAAATCAGTAATTTGTAAGACCTTGTTATGAATATGCCTGGCTTTAATTTGATTATGAAAAAAGTTGGTATTCTCATCCCCTCCCTTAAGCCACTCAGTTTTGGTATTCTGCTGCAGGAAGCTAATTCTAGCTTTATTGAGTATAGCATAGGAATCAGCAGCCTCCCTCTCAGCTTGCAGGATGGTATGATCATGAGGATTCAAGTGCATTTTGGTTTGCAACTCATCCAGGACAAGCTTGGCAATATCAGTTGTCTTTTCAATGTTAGAGAACCTATTTTTATTCAACAACTAAAGGGGTTTTTTCAAGTTCCTGAGCTTTGAGATCACTTGATACATTTTAATCCCATGAATATTCCTATCCCATTCATGCTTGATAATATCAGTGAACTAAGGATCCATACTCCACATGTTAAAGTATCTGAAAGAGGTTTTCCTGACATGCACATCACTCCTTCTCAAAGTTCCCCTTATTCATAAAATAAGCATTGCAATCAGGATAAAGGGCCATCCAATCTATATTAATAAGACACCTATCAATCGTTGAAAAAACTCTAGTAGCAGGTGGTTGCTTATTGCTCCAAGTAAAGAAGGACCCTTGAGCATTGATATCAGTGACCTCACAATAATCCACACACTGCCTGAAATCTCTTATTTCATTCCATGACACTTCACTACCTAGCCTCTCATTATAATTCAGTAAAGCATTAAAATCTCCATATATACACCAAGGTTTAGTACATAAATCCTTCAGGTGATTAAGTTGCATCCATAATCTTTCTCTGTCACTATCAAAATTAGACCCATAAACCACGGTATACCAGAAGATGCCACCTGAGCTAATTTCTTTACCTCCACAGTAATTTGTTGGCTAGAGCTAGTTACTGGCAGGATAGAAAACAACTGAGGTATCCAAATTATCCCCACTCCCCCCACCCCAGGATGATGCCTATTATTATTCTAACCATGCCAATAATTTCCTAAGTTGTTAAGAACAGACTGAAAATCATTATCCTTTATTTTTATCTCAACTAATCCAAACAAGCCAACTTTATTCTGATTCAAAAACTTTATAATTTCTAATTGCTTATTTGGGTTATTCATACCTCTCACGTTCCAAAAACCTAGTTTATCCATTATCATCTCTTTGGTTGGTTCCACTCCCCTTTGCTACCTGCATTTCAGACTTATCTTTATCCTTATCTGGTGATGTAGCTTCCAGATAAGAAATACCAAGCTTAAGATGAAAAGAAACATTATGCTCCTGTCTAGCAAGTTGAATTATAGGACTAGCTGGTGTAGGTAGTATAGAAGAGTCATGTCTAGTAGGGCCACCAAATGGCGGAGTCTTGGGAGTCACTCCAGGAATAGGATTCTTTGGAGGACTAGCAGCCACTGGATTATTAACAGGTTTTACAGTTGGCCTCCAAACCTAAACTTGGCGTGGTGCAACGGCTTTTTTCCTGCACTCATCCTTTGTATGACCAATCCCCTTACAAGAACCACATACCACTGGCTTCCACTCATATTCCACACACACGCATATTTCTTGTCCCTTCTCATCCTTAAAATAGATCTTATCAGGGAATTCTTGGCCAACTTGAACTTCCACCATTAACCTGGCATATCCTAAACAGGTCTTGTCTAAGGTAGCACCATCAGCTCGCATATAAGTCCCAACTAAGGTTGCTAACTTAGCCAAGCATCCCCCCCCCCCCCCAGGATTTTAGACCAAGTCCACATAGACAAATCCATATAGCAGGTACAGATTTGACCGGTTCCTTAGCCATGGAAGTTGTTTCAGTCCCGGTCAATTGTTGTTCTTTGGTTTTGATAGAAAGATCAAGGAAAGAGGAGAGGGTTAATTATAAGATGACAAGTGGACCAAATTGAGTTTGAATGATCAAATTGTTCATCAAATGCAATCCTAAAATGGAAAGGACAACAAGTGACTGAGACACCCCAAAATGGAATAAAGCAACAAATGACTGAGACGGAAGGAGTAATATTTAAAATTATAATTATGTGAAATTTTATTTTCAATATTTATATATTTACTTAAATTGTAAAATATTTAATCCCGTGTAATTTTAAACAGGTGTAAAACTGGTAAGTGAAATACAAAAGTTTAAGTTGTATATTAAAATAAAATATATTATCTTTAAAATTGTTTTAAGTTGCGAGAAAAATATAGCATAACAAAGGTTAGCTGCATTTTTTATACTTCATCTCATCCACACCAATGGTAACACTTGTTTTTTTGGCACTATTTATGTTCGTGGAGAATCTTTGATACTCCCTCCATTCTCCTATAATGTTTCCATTTTCTATTTTGGGACAACCCACTATAATGTTTCCATTTGCTTTATTTCCTTTTATGGGTATCTAAAATGACCATTCTATCCTAATGTCACTTTAGTATTTACACATTTTACCCTCCATTTAACTCACCTAATCCCTCTTATATCTAATTTAACTCTCTATTTTAACCCTAATTACTCCCTCCATATTTATTCACTGCCTCCAAATTCATCCTCTCATCTATATCCCTACTCTCACCTATCCCTCCCACCACCTTTCGTTTCTCTCTTACCCCTCCACAAATCTCATAATCCGAACGATCCAAATTCCGACTAGCACCAACAAAACACTCCTAATTTCCCGACAGCACCACTACTCCGGCGAGTCAACCCACCACCCAAAAACCCCATCACCCACTCGTCTTTCTCCCCAACATCTGCACAAACGCTCTCCTTGTCCTCCAACCACCACCAACAACACCCACTTGTTTTTTTAGATTTTTCGTTGTATTTTTCCGATCTGTATTTTTTTAGATCACGTTTTTTAGTCTTTGTTGGAGGTGTGGGGTGGGGTTGGCGGCTAGCGATGGCGGCGAGGATGACGTTAGGTGGGAGAGGTTGATGGCCTTGTACCTTTCCCTTTTTAAAAAAATTTGAGCGGTTGTCAATGATGTTTTAATTTTGTTAAGCAATTTGGTGGGGGAAAACTAATCACTTCATTAGTTTTTTTTTTCCTAAAGACTAGCCCACATGTGTTTAATCCTTTGCTCCTTGGTTGTTGAGCCATTTACAAATGGGAACATTATTAGAAAATGGAGGGATTATTATTTTTAATCTATAAGACAGAATATAGTTATGTGAGATCTTGTTTGATTTTTTCGTCATGAATGTTATAAGAATATCAAATTTTTATAATTTTTAATGCAGCAAGTCTAATTGAAGACGGTCATATCCGTCACAAGCTGAAGACGGGTCAAGTAATATCCAAGTGGGTAGATAAGACAAAAGCAGAATGCCTGCATTCTGCTTTTGTCTTATCTACCCACTTGGATATTACTTGACCCGTCTTCAGCTTGTGACGGATATCCCCATATTTAATGAAAATTTGTGTTTTTAATAACGTGTAAATAAAGATATTTATGTTGCAAAATGTATCTCGCGACAGTACTACTGATACTGAAATTGGTGAGATCCGCAATGCCTATGGCCGAATCTATAAATAGATGTGATTGCCCAAGGTTAAGAATGTGTCCTAACCCAAAAAACATAAAACCTACTGACTAGTGAAAAGAGAGTCAGAAAACAAAAGGCTAAAGAATACCCTCAAAATGACATTGCCTGAAAGATTTGCTTTATCTCTAAAGGACAGCAGTCCAGAAAGATACATGAGTTTCACCGGACCCGATAAACTTCTCCAGTTCGGTCCCGATGAAGGAGTGTTAACCGAAACCGTCAATTTTGCATTGGAGGAGGCTCAAAATGGATTAGTCCACATCAGATCATCTTATAACAACCTATATTGGGTTAGGTATGTACAAACTATGAAAGTAGCTAGCAATACTACTTTTTAAAGGAGGAAGATAAACCCTTACTGACTAACTCTATTTCTAGACGATGGGCAACATTTGACCCTTGTGCTCACTAGTCGTCCATTATCTATGTAAAGTATAACACAAATTCTTATTATAAACGGGAGATATTCGTTTATAGATTATAGTTATAGATGGACCCCATATTCACCCACTTTAAAAGAAAGTTGCATGGTTGGCCCAAAAATATCACCACTATAAGCATATTTAACCCGTCTTTCACTTTAAACGGATATATCCGTTTACAGTGAAACTAATTAAAAGTATAATTTGTTTCGTTTTTATTTTTATTGAACTTAGTTTAATATATAATATATGGGTCTGTTGTACAATTCTACCCTACTGTAAAATCCTAATTGTGTGGTTGGAGATAAAAATGAAAAAAATCCTTTCATTAAACCTTTAAAGGGGTAGTTCCTTCCTCAATAATGTATTACCTCCACTTTCCACCCTTCACAACCATCGCTAACCACCAATCTTCTTCCATTTCTTCTTGTTTTAGCCTCTATTACTCCGATAATAATTACTCCCTCCCAAGCAAGCCCTATATGTTCAATTGAGATGGGATAATTATTACGGGAGTAGTGGAGGCTAAAATAAGAAAAAATGCGAGGAAATTGATGGTTAGGGGTAGTTATGGAGGGTGGAAATAGGAAGTGATGGCAGAATTATTACCTTTATATAAATTACTTAGGGAGGAGGTGGATTACTCCCTTAATAGAGGGAATAATTCCCTCAGTCTTCCTCTTAAGGTTTGCTTGAAATGATAATAATAATTAAGAGAGTAATAGAGCTAAAATGAACTAAAAAAATGGAGGGAAGGGATGGGGTTGGAGATAAAAATGGGGAAATATAGTGTAATAGTCACTCCATTAAGGGAGTAATTGTTCCCTATCTCCTTCCCCAAGTAATGCATTACCTCCTCCATATGGAGGTAATAATTCCTCCTCACCTCCTCTTTTCACCCTCCACAACCATCACAAACCACCAATCTCCTCCTATTTCTTCTTATTTTAGCTCTCATTACTCTCATTCACCCATTGTATACAGGGAAATAGAATCGGACGAACTACTAAGCGTGTCAGCACCAAAGCCCGTGGAAGACTCGACAAAAGTCGGTTGTACGTTGTTCAGGCCGAATGTGTACTCGGGCAATTGGGTGAGTTTTCAACATGTAAGGAGCCAGTTGAACGTGGTTGTTCAAAAAACTGAACCATACTATTTAACGGTAGCAAACGCTGCTCCATCTCAATTCTTTTTCTTCATTAACACACTCCTCTTGAAGCTTCCCAAACACGTGGCATTCAAGGGAGATAACGGCAAGTTTCTCAGTGCTTCCACCGTCAACAATCGGCCTTTCCTACAATTCCTTAATTTCGAAACTGCAATCGACAAAGCTACTGTATTTAAGACCTTTGTCACTAGAACTGGTGATGTTCGATTCAAGTCTCTCGCATTTGACAAGCTATGGAGGTCAGAATCATCGAAATGGGTTATGGCTGACTACGGGGATGAATCTTACAACGACCCTAACAACCCAGATACTTTATTCCAGCCTGTCATATCTATAGCAAGTGCTTTACAACAAGGAATTGCCCTGTGTTGTCGGGGTAACAACAACTTTTGTAAGAGACTGGATGAGGGAGGGATGAAAAGTTGCCTAGCAACCAAGGCAACCTCACAAAACGACAAATACGCATGCCTTGAAGCCATAGACCCCTCCGTCTACACTGTCAATGTTACAAGTTTCCGTCAAGGGTACACGCACAAAAGGGACAGCGCCAAGATAGTGGATCGTTGGGAGATCAGAAACGAAAGTAAAGAAGACCAGGAATTTGTTTTGAATGAGATGTGTTATTATAATAAGAGACTTGAATTTAGTAATGGCGTTACCCAACACGGTGTGTCAGGAAAGACCACCACCTTTAACAGTCGACTACCTTTCATCAACGAATACGGCCAGCTCGAGATCCCAGACAAGGTTACAACGATAACTAACCTGTCTTGGCGCCACATTCATGACCTTTCGGCCAAGAAGGAAGCTCGTGTAAAGGTGGTGGTGCCTGCAATGACTAAGTTAATAGGACGTCTGATGGCTAGAAATGCGGCGTGTGAGGTTCCCTTTTCTTACACCCAGATTGACCAGTTTGCTACTGTAAATTCTAACGACGGTGTGTTGAAAGGTGATTATACGTACACTGTCAAGGCTGAAATTATTGAATCTCAACCCCTTTAGCTGCTCCTCATCACGTCGGTATGAACTCTGATGGATTTGCTTCATCTGTTGTATCTCATCCAAGTTGGCGTTGCACCATGATTTAATTTTACTTTGTTGTGTGTTTTAATTTCAGTGTGTCCTTTAATTATAATAATAGGAGCATCTGCGTCGACGAGTATCACTTCAGCATCCTTTAAAATGGTGTTTTTTTTTCATTATGTGAAACAATTCGAGTGCCTTGTAATATGTTAAAATCCTATTGTACTTGTCGTTTAAGCTTTGTTTGAGATTATGTGTGGTTGGTATGATCATCTTTTCGAGAGCCACGATTTGAAAAAAAAAAAATGTCGAGTTTGGAACTCGTGACCGAAAGAGTTACTCAAAGTTTGTACAGTAAAAAAAACTGACATACAATACAATAACTCTCAGCCACAGGATCCAAATGCAACAATTTCAAATTTTTTTTTTCAATCGTAATTCTCGAAAAGATGATCGATTTGAAATAAAAAATTGTCATTTTCAGAACTAATAAACAAGAATTATGACCACTTAAAATCTTCCGAATAAAAAAGATGGGTATTTCATGCAAAGTGTCAAACATCAAGAGGTGTACAACCACATGAATTTTCCCTAAAAAACACAAACAAAGCCTATAAATACCGTTGATTACCTTTCACTTTCCTAGATACCCTCAACCAAACATCACCTGAATGAACTACGTAGTACTCCCTAACTCAAATCCAAAAAAAAACCATAAATTCAATTTTCCTCTCAAAAATAAAGGTGGCACCGGAATGTTCCGACTTAAAATGAGTAAGTAGCAAACTACCAAATGGGGAAGTTGGAAATGTCCCGTGAGGCCCCGAAGTAGTACCACCACTTTGTCAATAATGCAGAAGATGATCCTAAAAATGTCAACACTAACCAGTAGTATTCTCAAAATCTAAAATAATGGCAATGGTATTGAAACAGAGACAACAAACATCACACTTAGATATTCCAAGGCTAAAACAGTCTTACCTTGTATCGAATTTCTGTACACCAAGCCTGTAGAAAGTCATTGCCGCAATATATCAAATTCAGAACACATGAGGCAATAAATAGATGGTTGATACAAATATGTTTCCTGCAAGCTGCAGGGAGGGGAAATAATTTGGTACTTCGAACAGGGACTTGCTACATAATACAGGCTAACAATCGAGAAATATTCGGAAAAAAAAAAAATGAACGTACTTGAACATTCAGACTCAAATTACTTAAGATTTATACCTTGAACCTTTGGGGTCAAACAGCAGCAACCCTGCCTTAATCCGTCAGACAGTAACCCCCTACAACCCCTAGTCGCCACTATAGATATTTACATGTCAATTTTCTAACTTTCTCTATTATCCAATCATAGTATGGACAGTTTGGTATATATACGAGCCGATCATCATAACTCGAAATTGAAAATAAATCATTCAAATGCGATGCCCATGAAGTTGTCGTCGTCAAATAAGCTTTCAACGTCGATCATGTCGTCTTCAATTTCAATTGGGGAAGTTTCCAAGCCGCTTAAAATGCTACTGCGAGACTGTTTCTGTAGATCAATAATAGGGATTTGCCATGTGAGATGTCAAATTTGAGGTGCAAAGTGGCCAGCATGCAACAACAAAAAAAGTGAAGAAAGTAGAAAAGATCGCCACAAAGCAATTTGAACTACATTTAGTAATTAGTACTACAGTACTACTCATTAGTCATTACATAATTACATTTACATTATCCAGAGGGGACAAATTGAATTATATACTCTCATAGTATACTATAGCTTTAAAACGTTGGTATTATATATATAAATAGTTGTTCCGTAAACCAGAGGGGACAAATTGTATCTTTGGAGAAATCAATGGTCAAAGTTGAATCGATGACAAGACAATTGTGTATAATATAGATGAAACGAAGGTTGTATAGTACTTACTATTTACCCTATCCACTAATGCAAAAGCCTTCAAAATGTTGGTCATAGACAGAAGTACACAAAATCATGAACTGGATTTCTTTTAGCATAACTATCAGCTTCAAATAATGTTCAACATTGCAATCAAATAGACAAGACTTAACCGTCTAGCTGAACAAGAAAAATGGGATCGATTTTCCATTCCAAACAGAGACTTGAGACAAAAGAAACCTCAACAGAAGTATCATAAGCAGGGTTCCACTTACGTGGCCCAAACATTTTTTTTCTTCACCCAAAGACAGCAAAAAAAAAAAGCGACAGTTTTTTATCAAGGTGCAAAAAATATTTAAAAAATAAATAAATAAAAATGAGGAGCACGAACAACCTGTTTCTAGTAGCAAATTGTCACATTGTCGGTACCGAATCCACTTCTGGCACGTGTACAACATTTGACACTAATTTTAGACAAGCGCATCGACCAATAAATGTTGCTACTACTAAGGACAATATGATCCATACATTCTCCATCTCATAGTGAATTTCCCATTTAAATTTTTCAGCAGAGAGTGGTTGCTTTTAATTAAGAATTATTACATGATAGTACTAATCTACTATACGAGCACAAAAGGGCAGATAGATGTTGCTTTTACTGTGACAACATTAAAAATCAGTCACCCACAATAAAACATTTGTGGAAATTTAAAGTTGCTTTATTAATCTCTCTTAATATTGATAACCGCAAAAAGGATACCATACAGGAGAATTTATATCAAAAAGCTAACAAGCTAAAAATGATGATCAATCTTGGGAAGTGATACCTGATTTTTCTGGAACCCTTCTACAGCAGTCAGGAGCCTTCGATACTGAGCTCTGCCCTCAGGATACTGGACCATCGATTTCACCCTAACAAGGGCTTTCTGTAGCCGTTCTTCAGTTTGCTTTCTTCCTTTCTTCAGATAATCATAGTCATCATCTTCTAGAGGCTTACTTGTTTCGATGGGTTCTTTGAGTGCATCAGGACGGAACCCACGTAGGCCCGTTCCTTTCCGTCTCCATCGCAAAATCACTTTCTCAAGTATGCCCACAGACCAAACAACTGTTTTGTATCGCTTCCTCACCTGGTGACCTCTTACATGGGCCTTTAAAAAATACAAGTCATATTAGATATGCTTCATAATAGACTAACAGCCCACAAACTACGGAGTGTGGCTGACAAGGAACTCCTAATATTTCAACTGTGGTAACTAAACCAAAATCCCAAGCATGTCAACACTCAGCACAAACTAATACACTAGTTAATGACTGTATATCAAATTCACATGAATCTTCATGAAATTCCCTTGTTCCTCACCCTCAAATGTCAAAAAAGATACTCTATATAACATCATTTAACAACTATAGAAGACAAATGAAACGTTAAGGAGTGGGCAAAATAACACACCTGAATTTTAACAACTCTTTCACGGATGATTAAAAATTCTCTTCTCTTTTTCCAACCACGGTACTTCTTCTGAATTTGAACGGCAGCAGAGTGCTCATAAGAATTCCCAGGTTTGTGAATCTTGGATGATAGAATTGAGAAAAGGCGTTCATCTGACAGCAACGAATCACCACCACCACCAGAAGAATCATTACTTTGCTTCCTCTGAAATGATTGCATCCTGAAAACTTGATGGATGCGACCAGCAGCTTGGGTGGCATTACAAACAGCTGCCAAGGAATCCTTCAGTGACAAATCTGACCAATCACATTCATCACCAGGAGTCGCCGCCTTCTCTCTTATTGTCTGTACAGCTTTACTAATAGAACTTTCAAGGGTACCATCTAAGTTGTGTTCACTCATTGTGAGTGTTTCTAAGTGTGCAGTCAAGGAGTGCTCTGCAAGGAAACCGGATATTCCCTTGTATTTATTCGCTGAAGCAAGATCAGCCGCTGTTCTACCCAAAGGAAATTCTGGTGAAGGATCTGTTAGTGCTCCCGATGCAGCACCTAGTGTAATTAAGAGAGCAATAGTCTTCTCTCTGATATTCATTTGAGACAATGTTAGAGTGGAGATGATGCAATGGTAACTGGGATGATTTATGGCAGTACACTATCTTATGAGGTCAACTATTTAGGGCATCAACAATGATTGCATTTTAGATCCACTACTCCTTATAAGGGAGCTTCTTCCAAAGAACTCTTGAGAGGTTTTTCCGTTGTTGATTGGAGTTTTTAGCAAGATTGATTTCTTATTTAGGCAGCAATAGTAGAAGTTTGAAGGAGCTCCTACCATTGTTGTTGCCCTTAAAAGGCTTCACGGTCTCAACAGTGAAGTTGTTGCAAATATGCAACAATTAAAAGGAATCTACAATGCAAATTCCAAACCAATGTGCTAAAAGAAGATGAACAATAAAGTACGCAGGTGCCTATATGATTTACCTGCCAAACGATGCAGCCCAGTGAAGTGCAGTCCATCCATTTATATCACGGAAATTCACACTAACACCAGCAGCTAAAGTAGGCGGTATTATCCAATCATAACCAAGTGCAGCGGCACAATGCAGCAGCCCTTGTCCCTCTTCATCGAGTATATTGGGTCCCTTCCCGTCTTCACAGACCTTGTCAAGCAGCCAATAGAGCAAGTTTTCCTTCAGATGGTTTTGAACGCCCAAACACAGCTCATCCTCCATTAACAAGAGAATTCTGTTCACAACTGGCTGTCGCCTGATGTAATGGTAAGAATCCAAATCGACTGGAGATCTCATCGATAATAGCCTTTCAAGCTGCAGAAGAAGCTGCTTCTCCTTCACATCAATGCTAACATTTCTGCTGTTGACATCCAGACACTCTACCAAAAATTCAAATTCTCGCACTTGACTACAAGCAAATCTGTTCGCACGTGTGACATAAAATGGGAAACGTCCAGCTTTGTGCGGTGGAGCATAGCAACAAAGAACACCATTACCTAGAACTTCAGCTGGCACCTCCACTTCCCCAAACATACATGACCAGTTAAATTTGGAGACCTCAGATGGGCTCACTAAAAATTTTCCAGTGATCAGAACCTACCATTTAGTACAAACAGAGAGTGGAACCACAATTAGTGAGAAAAACAATTATATAAATAAAACCCTAAATAAATAGATAGATAAAAACTAGGTAAACTAAGTCGTTCACCAGTAGTACAGCATCCAAGAGTCTATGTGCGCAAAATTTACCTTGGTTTCAGATTCCATGGAAGCGCAACTTGGTGAAAAGTCATAAATGTCAAAGAGCTGATCTTGACCGATTGAGGGACTCATTGAATAATTCTCCAATTGTATTGAAGGATCATTAACATCACTAGCTGTATCAATATTCTGCCAGGACAGATTGGAGGATGACTTGAAATTTAAGTCATCTACACCATCTAGTTCCTTGGTCATCCATTTCGAGAAACTGTCGACTTTCTGCAGGCCTTCCTCTGACTTAACAGTTCCAAGCCGTGGCTGCTTTGAATAAGACAAAATATTTGAAACGTAAGGAAATTCCATAATTGGAAGTTCTTTTGGATTGCTCCTCTGACAACAAAAATTATGCCCATTAAGATGCAAACAATTTATACAGTTAAATGTGGAATTGAAGCTACAGTTCTACAACCGAACGACTCAAATTCATACACTCAAACCATTTCAGCTAGAATTTTCTTTTCTTAGGCTCACAAGGAGCCAAAATAAGTAGATGGATGCAGTTAGGTTCCAAACCTACATCTTCAGTAGTATCTAATCTATCACGATTTCAGCTGTTAACCACAGGAAAAAAAGTATTAGTGAGATGACAAATAGAACTGTGTGTAGAGATTAGCTTGCAGACTACACCTTTCTGAGCTCTGGCACTCAAGCAGGTGTATGCGGAATAAGTACTTACAAACTGGTACTTTAAACTACAAACTGTTAACTTCCCAGCCTTTTTGTTAAACATCTCATAACTACCAGCAGGAACGCTCATAACAACCAGCAGGATTAGTATTCATGGACAAGGAGATCAACTCCATCAATTACTAATTGGTCAATTCAACTACAAACTGCCAACTTCCCAGCCCTCTTGTAAAGCATCTCATAAGTACCAGCAGGAAGGCTGATGACGTGTTTAATACATTGTATCCGTATATCTTAAAAGATACTCCCTCCGTCCTGCCTTTGGTTTTGGCACAAAGACCAAGGAAAGAGGAGGGGGCCAATTACTAAATGACAAGTGGACCAAATTGAGTGTGAATGATCAAATTGTTCATCAAGTTCATTCTTAAAATAGAAATAACAACAATTGACTGAGACACCCCAAATTGAATAGGACAACAAATGACAAGGACAGAGGGAGTAGTACTCAAGACAAGGCATGGCCAAGAGACATCCAAAGAACTGTAATAAGAAATCACCTGCAAAATGTGCGTAGCTAAAGATCCCCCTGAACTAGAATTGATCACAAAGCCATCATCTAAAAGTTGGCTGAGATTTTCATCATAATCTCCAGTGTTTCCAACTGAGAGAGTAGAATGAATAACAGGCTGAGAGGGTAAACCTCCCGAGTTTCGTGTAGACTGCTCAAATACTTCCTCCCAGCTTGCCAAATCGAGGGTCGTAAATTGATTTCTGTCATCATATACATTTTCTTGTTGAGAAAGTGCCACATAATTTAATGCAGGGTCTGAAAGCTGTGCCCTTTTGTACTCATCTGGAACCAAGAAAAGTAAAGAAAATAAATTGAATGCAGCCAAACCAGATTAGAGATTAGCATCAGTTCTGGGAGTGAACAAATAGACACTGAACCATACTGGTGGTAGGCAGAAAGTTAGCGCACAGTAAGCCACTCCTGTTGTTTTCAAAATTATCTTGTCCATGTGGGAAGTTTGGAGATGACGGATACTTGGACATAGCTTGATAATTATCCTCTGCACCATGACAGCTCGCATACTTAAAATTCATTACAGATTAATTTGAACATCTAAAGATAAAGAAGTTCGAGCTTTTTTTGTGTGTGTGTGTGTGTGTGTGTGTGTGTGTGTGTGTGTGTATGTGGATGGGGGGTGGGACATAAGTGACGAAATTAGAAGTTGCTTGAAATAACGTTTTAAAGGAGTAGAAAGGAAGAAATTACCGGATTCAAAGTCTTCATATGCAGAAGTTAAAGTGCTAGCTGCACTTGGTGAACCAGCATTACCGCCAAAAGCGTCATTGTAACTAGTTGAGACACTACTTGACAAAGAATTACTTGTTGGGGAACCTGATAACATAGATTCTACACCTCTACTGCCACACCTATTGCCCTGCTGTTTAATTGCACAAAAGGGCAAAGAATGGAAAAGATAGTATGAGTTACAAAAGATCCCAGGAAACAATGGAACTTAACTACATTAACGTAGACAAAAATCCGTAAGAAGTGGTGAGATTTAGGATGAGAAGAGTACTGCTAAAAATTAAGAACCTAGCGGCATAATCTAGAAGCACGTGGTAAACCAACGACAGTACAGTTTGTAATAGCACTCTGTTAGTAACAAAGATGCAGATGTCAGGAATATAGTGAAGTAGGATTATACTCCTATCCAATTTATAGTTGGAACTTTATCCAGAAGTGTGAAGCGCCACTGATGAAGGAAAGAGAGCAGGACTAACAGTGAGAATGTCGCTAAAATTTCCAACACACAGAAGTCCCTAACATCTTTTCTCCTTCTCCTGGTGTATCCTCACGCAGTTGCCTGGGAGTCAGAGACATATTTCTGTTCATAGATCATATTTTATGGCAAAATAACACAGATAACTTTTTGATTGTTGCCATGTCAATGCTGATGCTCAAAGCATCAAGCCTCCTACCAGAGATCCTGCCGTTGTAACTTGTAAGAGCAAGTATACGATAGCCCCTACAGTCCTCAACAGCCTAATCGGGCCACGGCTATAAAGAAGATATTAATCTACCAAGGAGATTTTGATTTGTTCAATTTTGCTTGTAAGGGTGGAGCTAGAAAGGCGGGGAATGGTGGGGTAAGAAATAGTTGGATTCGTCCAAGCACGAAGCTATTCTCGATGCGCCATGCTGAAAATTGCCTTGAGAATTGCATCAACGCGACTTGACACTATAAAGAAGCACGTCCAATTTACTAGACCATTTTGCTATATTTCATCATAATCCCAAGCCAAAGAATAGAAAGCTTTTGGTTGCATGGAAATATAAAAGAGACAGAACAATACATCATTAACCGACTCCTGCAAATGGCAAGGTAGGGGGGCTAGATGTAAGCAACTATACCCCAATGTTTACAATACCGAGAGGTTGTTTCCGGATGACCCGAAATGGAATTTGCATCGAGAATCACATCAAATCACTGCTAGTTAAAAGGAAATACAACCAGTTTCATGAGTCATTTTACTTTATTTCATCAGAATCTGGACAAAAGAATAACGAGTTTTGGGCGCCATTGGAAATGGAAACATGGGGCAATATGCACCTAAAAATGGTACTCCGTCCACCTAAAAATGGTACTCCGTACCCTTCACTCTATACACTAATAAATGGTTGTCAAGGAAAATGAATATAAAACACTAATAAACGGTAAATGACCTAATTAATGGAAACCCTTAGTAACAAAAGTAATTAACTCAAAACAATGCATTCCCACTGCCACCATCAAACCTTGTCCCACCACCGTAAAAACCTCCCGAGCTACAATATCGTCATTGCGCCACCACCACACTCCCACCACATCGCCAAACCACAGAAACTACTTGTCGGATCACGCTGCCATCACAACCTACTACAGTCCAACCACCCACAACCAAACCCACCACCGCCAGTATCGCACAAACCACCACTTTGAAAGCGATAATGACCATCACTTGAGGCGCATTAGGCCGGATAACACAATGGTGGAGGCAGTTTTATTAAATTAAATGTCTCACCTAATAGATCTGGGTTTAAGGTCAGAGAAAAAACGGTTTGCTTTTGGGTAGGAAGGAAATCGAAAAACAAGAAGAAGATGGGGCGACGACACCGGTCACGGTGGCGTGTCCAGCTCGGTCATGGTGGAGCGCCGAGTCGCCGGTCACGGTTGTGTGCAGAGTTGTTGAGGGGGTGACGGTGGATACTGATGGGTGGGGGGTACATGCCACTACATGGTATGGTGGATAAAGGATAGGTGGGGTTATGAAATGGAGTTGGGAGTAGTGGTAGTTATAGATTACTAGTAGAAAATAAGTTGTGTTTAGTCCCTTAATTTTTGCCATATAAGGAAAGTTATCAAAGGGAGGAACACAAAGATGTGTCCCAAAAAGGAATAGGGGAGGAACATTGTGATGTGGAGGGAGTATTAGATACCGAAGAAGCAAAGCCTTGATCTAACAAAAGAAAAAAAAAAGAAAAATCAACATACCTTAACCTCCAAGTAGTGCACAAAAACTATATGCATGTACTCCCTGCAAAATTCATGTGCCTTGTAAGGAACAAACAGAGATGTCTCAAACTAAATTAGCTTTCCAATAAAATGTGTGACATAAAGTAGTTAATTTAGTCATACTCTTCCAGCAACCAATAGGTGCGCCGTTGAAAACATTCGTTGTCTTCACCATGGGCATAGTAGCAGTGCAACACGTCAATACTTCCAACCTATTAATTCATAAAGCATGAGAACATCCAAATGAGCCATAACTATTTTACATATCCCTATATTTAGTATTGCTCCTAAATAATTGTTTGATACCATCAGTATGAGGTCCTTTGTTTTGTAATTAAATTAGGGTAGGAAAGCTTAAAGAATAGAAACTGATAGATTCTAATGCACTTCAACTCTAATGCACTCCAACAATAGAATACAGCTACAAATCAAAGTGAAAAAGAAAAGGAGACACTTATTATCACAACTTACCTTAAGCTTTTCATGAGCTTCCTTCACCGTCTTTCCATCCTTCTTCTTTCTCCAATTATGGAAATCCTTCCTGAAGTACCTCAAAACCTTCCGATCAAAAAGAAAGAGTGAGCCACCTGAGAAAAAGATGTGCATGTCAAGAAAATGTTAGCAATATGAGAGGCAGAAGGAATGTCCATAAGAACTCTTAATTTTACAATAGTTATACGCCGATACAAGTTTAAGTTAACATGACTAAGAAAAAGAAATCATCTATATGTACACAATAAACATCATGTGAGATCCATTGTTGATCAAGTTTTGACTAACAACTTGGTTGGTTTCAAATATAAATGAAGTTTTTGTTGTGGAAGAGGATATTTGTGAGTTTACAAGATCATGAATTAATTTATAATAGTTGAAACTTGAACAGCACCAAGTGTCAACATACAGCATTCAGACTATCAAGCGCATACCCCTAGCCCAGCCGACATGCTCACATACAAATGGCAGGATTTTTAAAAAATATAAACCGAGGGAATGAATGTGCATATGACTAACAAAGCTTGTAGGTATCATTCATGCGAAAGCAATTAGCCAAAAATTTGACAGAATCTTACTTGGAGGCCGATTTGGTGGTTCTGAAGATATCTGGAACTTTTGAAAATTCCTTAAAACTTCACAAATTTCAGCCGGTCGCAACCATCGATGTTGAGCTTCAAGCTGTAATTGCTGTAGATCTACATGGTTCGAGTAAATACAGAAATTGAGCATTGGTTATTGAAACTCAGGATGAAACGCATTCAAGTTTATAGCACAAAGCCCCTACACAGTTACACTAGAAATTTGCATGGATAAGAAACTAAAAGGGCTGCAAATTGTATTTACTGAAAATCAGAACAAACATACGTTATAGGAACAACAGTTAATATAACATATTATAAGCAGCAACGAAAAGTCGAAAACAACAAAATGAAGAACAAGTTACGGGAAATTAAATTGAAAAGCATCACAGAAAACAACTTCAAATGAAACTAGGCAACTACCAACATTTTGCTCTCCAATTAATTTATTGATCAAGTGCTTCCGACAACCCTAAAAAAACCAACATAAATTGCCGAACAGGAACAACCATAGCTTGCCTTAACAGCCAACCGCCAACATATATATACATTCCGGTAGGTGGAAACCATGGTATTAATTATTAAATCAATGTCACAACACCGTAACTCAACCGTTCTGTAAAAGTTTTGAAGATCAATGGAGTACATTTTAAGGCGATATGGGTCGTATTTAGACAGATTAAGCGGCAAATGCTGACACTGCAACCAAGACCGAAATTGAGATTTACACTTTGGTAGAGCAACAATTCCAATGAGTAAATTATTTCAAAATGAGTTGAAAATCATATTCAGTAACGCATCAACAGTAAAGCAATCCTTCGATGTAGTTCTACACGCAATTTTCATCTCAAGTCATTCAAAAACAGCCTCTTTGTGTTTTACTAACACAAGGGGAAAGGCTGTCTACATCCAACTCACCCCTACCCTGCAATTTGCGGGAGTCATTAAGGCACTCGGCTAGGCTTTTATCCTTGGGCGAAAAAAGTGCAAGACTGCGAAACAGTGTGGAAATGTGAAGCGCCGAAATAAATTGACTTGAGCCAATTAAAAAAGTCTAGAATAGAGAAATACCGAGTCAAAATCTAGACACCGAATGCAATAATATAGTAAAATCGCGGTATAAACAACCAAACAATTCTTAATTATCGCTTCAATTATAATTGTTAATTAATAAAAGCAGAATTAAATAAAGTATGTTAACAAACTACTCCTACTTGGTCTAAATCTTGACTAATCAAAGCAATCAATCAATTACTCACTCAAAATCCACTCATTTACGTAATCGCTGACTTATAATCATAATAATGCATCAAAGATAACAAAATTGCGAAAACAAGCACAAATTGCAATTACTAACAGCATAATTGAGCATGAAACAAAGCCAAAAAAATTATTTATTCCGTCATTAAGAATATAAAAAAGGTAAATAAATAACTGAGACGGAGAGAGTAGGTGAGAGCTGAGTTCATACCTAGACGAATACCGGCAGCCATAGATCCTCCTCCCCTATCCGCCATAAATATCGAAACGAGACAAGATAAAGTGTTTGGATTAAGTAGAAGATATTTGAAAAGAAGCGGAAGAAGCAAGAGGAGTTGATTCAAGGAGGAATGTTGGTCAGATATTTTATGGAAATTAAGTAGTACTAGTAATAGTAAGAGAGGGAAAAGTAAATAAAGGTACAAAAATAGGAAGAGTTGGAAAGGAGAAGGAAATGGGGAGGAAGGAAAGGTGAAAAAGGGAGAAATGTTACAGTGAGTTTTGTATTTATAGGAGTAGAAATGTTGAATGTAGTACGGAGTAGATGAATTATTTGGGGGAGGTGGATAGAGTATAGTTTACTCAGCTTTTTAACCCACGTGACTACAGATCACGTTGATTTCTTTTGTTTATGCTACAGTCTACACCGTTGTCTAGTTGTCTAGTTGTGTTCACTGCGCAAGGCCCGGCCTTTATATAATTTTTTTATTTTTTATACCCCGTGCAAGGCCCGGCCTTTATATAATTTTTTTATTTTTTATACCCCGTTGTTGGTAAGAAAAGACATACGGAGTTACGGATTTAGAGCATCGACATTGAAGAGTATGTACTCTCCTCTTATTTTCTCCCTTTTCCACTATCTTTTTTACACCTCACATTTTCTATCATCCAACTTATTTTCCACTATCTTCATCCTCCTCCTCCTTTTCTTCTATTTTTTTCCCATATTAAAGAGGATCTTATTTACTTCCTCATTCATATTTTAATTATTACTTTTTAATAATAGTGGATATGATTTTTTTTTTAACTATTATTAAATACAAATTAATTAGGTTCATACAAATTAAATGAAAAATTGAGTTAGTATTTTTATAATTTGGATTATTACGATCTATAATTAAGATTTTTTTTCCTAACGAAAATAAATAAGAAATAATTTCGTGACACAATATGGGATGAATATTTGATACTTATTTATAGAAAAAAAAATGTAGACGTTGGATTAGTTGAGAATTTTTAATTTAATGCATGTAAATTTATTACCATGCAATTATACAAAAAAATGTTGGATTGAATAAGGCATGTAAAACCAAGCATATGGGTATGGGTATGGGTATGCAGAAAAACAAGAATTCCATGTAACTTGCAAAGTATGCACATTTTTTTAATGAAAATCATATAAAATAAAATCCATATGCATCAATTTCATAGGGTAGTGGGCACTTAGGCCAAGGTTGTACTTTCTCTAAAAATAGAGGAAGTCTTCCTCTTCCTCTTTCAAAGAGGATGTGAAAATTAATCCCACATTGAAGAGGATGTCCTTTTTAAGGAGATAGGGTGCTAAGAGGATTTATCATCCTCTTCAATGTGGGTGCTCTTAATGTATATCGGATCCTGCTCAAATTCTGGGATTCAGATTCAACATTCAAGTATCCAACGGATTGAATCTGGATCGCAATGTTTTGGATCCAGTGGGTATAAATGTGG
This sequence comes from Silene latifolia, assembly GCF_048544455.1. Classification (NCBI taxonomy): domain Eukaryota; kingdom Viridiplantae; phylum Streptophyta; class Magnoliopsida; order Caryophyllales; family Caryophyllaceae; genus Silene; species Silene latifolia. The sequence goes on from NC_133534.1 coordinate 29,237,154, forward strand.
ATCGGATCCATATGCGTAGAAATGAATTCGGATATGGATCCATATGGTCGAGATCCAGATCCTCCCCTAGATCAATTTTTATTCTATTTTTAAATGAAAATTAAAAAAGAAGTTATAGAAATAGTAAAATTATACTCCTATCTTTTTTTTTTTCAAGTTTTTTCATCAACTAAACTATGATTTTTTTCTTATTAATATTTCTCGATTGCAAAAAATTCTTTATTATCGCTAGTATATATTATGAAACTTTATTTCGATATCTTTATAACTTAAAATTTAACATTTGTATTCAAATATAAAAAAAAAAGTATATTAAGTTGTAAATATAACTCAAAAAATACTTCCTACATTCCATTCAACTAGATTTCATGCCCGGGCGTTGCCCGGGTAATATCACAACAGCAACTCCAACATTTTTTTTTTTTTTTTTTTTTTTTTTACCAAAGTTGGCTGGTGTGAGTGGTAAGGGCTCTCATCTCTTAAACAAGTGGTCAGGGGTTCGATTCCTGACTCTTGCGAATGAAAAAGCCAAACTTGGGAGGGGTCAACCCATTAAATTGCCTTCAGTACCCCGAAGGAGATTGCCCCAACTGTCGGTAGGGAATACTCCTAGTCAACAACAAAAAAAAAAAAAAAAAAAAAAAAAAAAAAAAATGCTTTGTTTTTGGAAACGACTATTTTCCTGCCTTTTGGTCAATATATGTGGTTAATAGTAATAAAGTAATAAATCGATTTTGCATAATGCTTGATGTTAGACATGTAAAAAAACAATCTGGCCTAATAAGTATATCCTGATATTCAAAGTTGATCCAAAATACAAATGTTTCAGGATCAAAATATAAGAGTTTGTATGAAACTGATCCGATTTTGATTGGATTTTAAATTGACGTATCTTGACAGGTAAAACGAATAGATTTTAGTATTTTTTTTATTAAAATTTATGATAAATAATCAACGTATTTTCTACTAGTGTGTCAAAAAAAAAGTAATATCTGCCAATAGAATATGCACGTATGGATTACAAACATTCAGATGGTATATGGAGGTGCAATCAATGATTTAAGTAACTATGAAGTTAGCATCACAACTCTCCACTGATCACTGATCTTTTCTCCGTCTCAGTCAATAGTTTATACTTACTTAGGGCATTAGTAATAGATGAACCTCTAAGAAGTTACAAACTCATTTACCTACAAACCTCCTACTAACAACAAATAAACCTCTTCAAGGTTCATATTATGGCCCACTAAATTTTTTCTCCTCTCACATTCTCTCTCTACAAACCTTCATACTAATTTGTAATCCTTCTCATCCATGAACCTCAACACTCATCACTAACCATAGAAGGTTTGTAGACAACCCTCTAAAAAGATGGATATGTCATCCTACAAACCTCATGATGAACCTCTATTGGTAATGCCCTTAGTATTTTTCTTTAACCACGGCCTTCTATACGTATTATAATTGTTATACTCAATCTCACGTCAGGTGACGTACTTAAATAGTACCCTAATTTTATTATTGATGTAATCTTCCGAGTAATACTACAAATCTTACATAGATATGACATATATCTTGATGATAGCTTGATATATTGTTAACCCTCTTCTCAATTTTTACATAAAATCAAATTATAATAAAATCATCACAAATTTTATGGTGAAAAACTTATTGAATAAGCTAATTTTCCCATAACTATACGAATTCAACATCTATATAACACTTAAGCTAATGTTTAAAATCAAAAAAATGTTACGTAAGAGACAAAGAAGATGGAAGTAGCATGAGTTTGATGTTCTTAGAGCATCTCCAATGGTTACCTAAAAAGACTTGCTTTCAAATAAAAAAGATTTCAAGCTACTTATTTAACCATTGGAGCACTCTACATAAACTAGCTTAAATTGAGCTAGTAGCTCCATAGAGCTAGTAGCTCAAATGGTCCTACAAGAAGAATGTAACCAATAGAAAAATAGAGGGTGAGGTAAGTGGGTTCAATTAAGCTACTAGTAAATTAGCTTAACCATTGGAGCAAATTGTAGCTTGAAATGGTTGTGGCTTAAAAAGTTGATGTGGCAAAGCCGCAAAGGTAAGCTACTAGCAACTAGCTTACCATTGTGGATGCTCTTATTTAAGTAGCTTTTCTTATGCAATGCCAATTGACAACTAAATTGAATTAATATAAAACTCCCGACTGAAATACGACTCCTAATTTAAATAACAACTTTTATTCCGACTCCAATTCCTCTTGCCAACCGAATAAGATTCAAGCTTGCCCGATTGTTGGACCCCTCAACGAATAGCATGTTTACTACTCGAAACTTGGCCTTAAATGGACTCTAAGGAATGATGCTACATCTGCTACGTTGGATTCCTCAACAGTCGAACTCCAACGTGCGTGTTACATTCGATTTAATCATGACTAATGTGTTACGCCTTTATTTATAACCTTTATTTATGACCTTAAAAAAGAATTTACTAAAGAATGAGACTTGTCATGTATTTTTTTTTAAATCATTCTCATGAAGCTCTTCTATTCTTGGAAGAACTAATAGCTCTATGTAATTGTTTTACAAAATACTAAATATAAGACCGTCTCACGATAATATAATAGTAGTAGTATGATAAATTTTAATTGTTATATTTCACAAATGATATCCTACAACCAGTTGTATATTAGCATAGTACAACCAACCTATGTCTAACTGAGCTTATGTGTTTCTTAAAGTTAATGTTTTTATGCTTAAGTGGGTAAGTTCAAAAACTTTCTAATATAACTCGGATTCTACCCATTTCCATTCACATAATACTCGTCGCAATATCCGACCCGTCGCAAGGGAGACCCACAAATAGGATTATACATCCAGTTGTATCATAAGCATGGTACAACCAAGTATAAGAATCCGAGCTTACGTGTATTCTTTCTGAGCTAATTTAAATTTCATGTTTTTAATGTGTAAATGAATGAACTCAATATTTTCTAATAAAGCTCATATTCTTTAATATAAAGCTCGGATACTTTGACACAAAGCTCAGTTTCTACACCGTACAACATATACAACTGGTTGTATAGTCCATGAATTAAGGGAGACCTATTGCCAAAAAAAAAACCAGTCAATATTATTATCAATAAAAGAGTGATCGTCTTACACCGTGAGACCGTCTCACACAATAATTTAGAATAAAGACTAATCTTAACGTAAACGAAATATGAACAACACATATCCTATGACATTAAATTCACTCCTTTTCACACCCGGTTCGTTATCAAATTGGAGAAATCAATCAAATTCGCATCAATATTCACCCAAAAAAAAAAAGAACCACTTACCTTGATTTTTGATGAAGTGTTTGAATTGTGCGTAGCATAGTGCACTAATCTATTTCGAAGAAAAAAATTTGTTCAAACAAACAAACAACAATATACTCACAATCATAGACTCAAAATTAAGTTAAATTTATCTCTAACAAAAACTATGGTAATATGCAGACCAAAGGCAATAAAAGTAGTTCAAAAGAGGATGTTTAATTGTACGGAATATATATATTTGTATAGCTATGTTTAATTATTATTTATAGTAGTAGTAACTAAGAACTACTCCCTCTCCCGGTTATTTGTTGTCCTTTTCCATTTTGGGGTGTCTCAGTCATTTGTTGTCCTTTCTATTTTAAGAATGAACTTGATTAGTAATTTGATCATTTTCATTCAATTTGTTCCACTTGTCATTTGGTTATTGGCTCTATCCTCTTTCCTTGGTCTTTGTGCCAAAACCAAAGAACAACAATTGACCGGGACGGAGGAAGTATTTATCTCCTACTAAAATACGCATAAAAGAAATAGTTTCAGAAATTTATAACTTTATCTCCTACTAAAATACGCATAAAATTAATATCTTATATATTATCTCTTATTTAACTTATTAATTAATTTATTGCAATTTATTAAACAAAAGCATTAGCCACTAATATCGCTCGAAAAGTTCCCACAATTTTTAATCATCTAAGGACTAATCTTTATTTTAATTATCTTTTTATTTTTTTTTATACACATAATTTATTCAGCAAAAGTAATAACCAATGAAATCGCTCTAAAGCAATAGCTAATGAAATCGCTTCAAAAGTTCATCTTTCAGCAAAAGTAATAACCAAAATCGATCCAAAGCAATAGTCAATGAAATCGCTTCAAAAGTTCCTCTTTTAAGTATATATACTAGATTTAGGCCCTGTTCTTTTGGACTGAAACTTATCTCGATCTCGAATCGAATCGAACTTATAGGATCTCGAATCGAATCGAATCGAACTTATAGGATCTCGAATCGAACTTATTGGATCTCGAATCGAACTAAACTTATAGGATCTCGAATCGAATCGAACTTATAGGATCGAATCGAACTTATAGGATCGAATCGAACTTAACTTAACTTATAGGATCTCGAAGTTAACTTAAATTAAGTGAGGTATAGGATCGAATCGAACTTATAGGATCTCGAATCGAACTTATAGGATCGAACTTATAGAATCGAATCGAACTTATAAGATCGAATCGAATCGAACTTATAGGATCTCGAATCGAATCGAACTTATTGGATCGAATCGAACTTATAGGATCGAATCGAATCGAATCGAACTTATAGGATCTGAAGTGAACTTAAATTAAGTGACTTGAAGTCCAAAAGAACAGGCCATTAATGCATGTACGATGTACGGGCCTAGAAATAATATCATTTCGTTAAATTTTCTGTATGACTAACAAAAGAATCTATCTATCAAGAAAAAATCTATTACTATTTGGCGTTTTTTAATTAGAATCATCATTTAATCTAAATGAATTACTGTATTTGGTGAAGCGAAATTTATTTTCAGATTTTGATTTGCATGCAGGTCTACCGGATAAACAGGTCAATCAGATCGGGTTCGGGTCGGGTCATTTCGGGTTTGTCGACTTCGGGTCGAGTTGGATCGGTCCGGGTCATTTTGGGTTCGGGTCAATTATTTTCAAGTTATTTGTGGATAATAATCAATTGCAACAATAAACATTCGGACCGGGTTATACTGGGTCGTCGGGTCAATTCGGCTTCTAGTCAAGTACGGGTCTTGAGTTCGTGTGTCAGGTTGGGTCAATTTTGCCAGGTCTACATCCAGGTAGTTTTCCCACTTCTCTAAGACCCGAGTTTGATCTTTTTAAAGACTTTTTTACCGTTATATTTCACATAATATGACAAATTTGACAATTTTAACAAATTGAAAATGATTAATTTAAGTTCAATAAATCATATTGATTCATTTCCGATATTTGACATACTAACCTTGCTTCCTAAAATTTCGAGTTCGCAACTAAATTATAGTTTTGATACAATTTTGGTGATTGTTCTTTCTTTTCTTTTATTTTTTAAAAACATAATGAATACCTTTTATTTACAAATTAAATTCACATATGACTGTTATTGATAATCTAAAATCATCTACGTTGTCATACCTACAAAAACCATATTTGAAGCTGCGCAAATTCTCCTAAGAGACGATCTTCCAATAATGTTTTATGTAAGACCTCTCATATAATAGGAGTAATTAATGATTAATTTTTCTTTTCTTTTTGCTTTTTGTTATACTCCCTCTGTCCCGGTCATTTGTTGTCCTTTTCCATTTTGGGGTGTCTCAGTCATTTGTTGTCCTTTCTATTTTAAGAATGAACTTGATTAGTAATTTGATCATTTTCATTCAATTTGTTCCACTTGTCATTTGGTTATTGGCTCTATCCTCTTTCCTTAATCTTTGTGCCAAAACCAAAGGACAACAATTGATCGGGACGGAGGGAGGATTTAAAAGTAGGTTTTGCTATATCTTACACTAACCGAATGAATGTACCAAAAAAAAAACACTAACCGAATGTAACACTATTTTTTGGGAGACTTACTCTCAAGCTGATAAACATTGTTCCATCACATTTATGACACTCATAAATTGGAACTCTATCACTTGTGTAAAAATTTTATCTCATTATAGTTGTACTACATGCCAAATACTCATCAAATTACATATTGATTGAAATCTTTTAAGAAAGACTTTTTATTTGACCAGGGGTTATATATATATATATATATATATATATATATATATATATATATATATATATATATATATATATATATATAGAATCGGGATCCTCTACGAACTAAATTATGGTGCGAACCGTACGAACTGAACTCATACCCTTAGATCAAAGTAATCAACCGTCAAGATTACAGTCCTCTATCTCACACAAACTCTCTTTTATATTCAATCATACCACCTCATATCACTCCACTCTATTCCCACAAACCCAAACTCCATCATCATCACTCCTCTCCATCCTCTCTCATCACCGACCACAGCTGTTGTCGCCGCCGGCGAACCATCGACAACCATGTCGATTGACGGCACCCATCGAAGGCTTCTCCTCGTCTCCTTGCTACATTTCTCGCTGCTGCTTTTCCTCATCTCCTTTATGTTTTCTTCTCTCGTGGCTCACCTTCGCACACAGTCGGAGCTCCGAGCTTCATCACTTTTCCGTGAGTCAATCCAGCGCCATCTCGCCGTCTTTAATCTCACTACCAACGAGACGCATTTGACAGTGCTATCATAGTTTAATTCGAAATCTCACTACAAATGCATTTCCATAATTTTTTTTTTGAAATTTCTTGTTAATTTGAATAGATCTAACAATTACAAACAAAATTTAATGAATAAATTTTGAAATTTTACTTCCTTTTTGGTAGATCTAACATTTAGATCGAATTTTGAAACGAAAAAAACCGAGCCTTACCTAATTCCGGCTCTCAACTTCCCGATAAATTCGTCGTGCCTTTTAATTTTTTGAATTTGTATTTTGTTTTTTGTAGATCTATCTTTTAGATTTCGATAATGGTTGTTGGAATGGGTAAAAATAGGCTGTGGAAGATGGCGCTGGTGGCGGTGTTGTTTATGGGGAAGAGGAAGGGGAGCAAAGGTAAGGAAAACGTGGTGAAGGGGCGTTGCCGGAGAAGTCATGCGGACTACAAAAAAAACCTCATTTACAGCCAATTCTAGATCCTTAGATTTCGACCTTTTGATGTCGATTTTCCATATTCGATCTTTTTTTTTTGAAACTTTCTAATTTGAATCCTTAGATCTACTAAAAACTAGTATATTTATTTTGCTTAATCGGAAATCAATGAGTTGATGTCGACAACTTGGTGGTGATGGTCGTGGGATGACGTGCTAATGTCAATGGTGGTGATTGTTTTGGTGTGTTTGGGTGTGTCGGAGTATGGTGGTCAGGGTGGGAGGTGGTGGGTTGTGTCGAAATATGGTGGTTGGAATGCTCAGATTTGGTCGAAAATCAATGAGTTGCTGTCGACAACGGCTTGATTATGATCTTTGTGTATGTCGGTTGTGGTGGTGGTAGTTGTGGTGGCAGCGGTGTCGTTTCAGTGGTAGTGGCGGTGATGGGGCAACAGTGATGGTGGTAGCAGTGGATACACAAAATACCACCCCAAATACACACCGTATTAATACGGGATACATGTGTATCCGACAGTATAACCATGTGTATCTGGTATTAATACGATGTGTATCCGGAAGTATGAACGTGTGTACCCAGAATTATTATAATGTGTATCTGGCATTAATGTCATGTGTATCCGCAAAAATTATAAAATGTATCCGCAAAAAATATAAAACGTATCCGAAAGTTAGTGTTAAAACTTGTAACAATTTACACAAAGTGTATACGCTAATAATATAAAATGTATCCGGAAATAGTATAAAATGTATCTAGGAGTTGGTCTTAAAACTTCAAAAAAAGAAAAGTGTAAAAGTGCATCTAGAATTGTAGTGTAGAAAAAGTGTATCTAGATATGTTATAAGATGTATCTGAATAAGAGGTGTATATGGTAAGTAGATAAAGTGTATCTGAAAAAAAAAAAAAAAAAAAAAAAAAACTGCCTTATTAAGCTAGTTCGTACGGTTCGTACGTTAAGGCGATTCGTACGAACCCGCCCCTATATATATATATATATATATATATATATATATATATATATATATATATATATATATATAGAATTAGGATCACATGAGTCCACCCTAACTTTTTGAGTCCCGTGAGTCCACTTATGTATCACACGCTCTACACAAAAATATCACGATTTTTTTTATGAATAAAAAAAAAGTTTTTTTTTTTTTTTTTTTTTTTAAGATGTGATATTGTTTAGTATAACCTGTGATATTGTATCTGAGTCTGTGAGTCCAGTAAACGAGTATCACAAATTATACAAAACAATATCACACCTTACGATAAACAATATCACTGGTTGTATTAAACAATATCACGGGTTATACTATACAATATCACATCACTGAACCTAACTCCGCCTCTCACTCCGCCTTTCACCATCTTCATTGTCAGTCATCTTGTCCGCCATTATAATCTGCCATTATCTTTCTCTCCTCTGTTAGATAGCTCAACCATGTGTACTAAAGAATCGCGCTTAGCTCTGATGATGCATTATATGTAAAGACAGGAATAATCACCGGTAAAACTGCATACATCCGACTTTCCTTACCTTGCCATCCTTTTAATGTGCAGAGGTAGTGCTGTTGTGAGTTCTATTACTTTATATTAAGAACGTGAATTTTTACAAGGTCAGCGCAAGGGTAAGATACTACTAAGATCACATACATCCGAGTAATCGACTACATTACCTCGTAAGGATGTGAATTATACTAGTGAACTCATGGATGCTCTTGTTATTATGAGATTTTTTACTGTGTTAAGAATGTGAATTTGAACATTGAGGGCATACTATTTGAATGGATTTCACAGCCAATAAGTCAACTAAATTTACTTAAAAACAATATATGGCAAGCTTGGATGTCTCTTTTTTCGCAGTTCAATCTTGGGATTGTGCACACACTTTCAATCACCCACTCTTTGATGTAAAGTTTCTGTTTACGCATGACTTACCGTTAGTTTACCTGACTTAGTTCTATCGTGGTGTAGAATTGCGACGTTGGTGAACGAGAACTTGGTGCTTTAAAGGCTGTGATAAAATGTGTCGGGTCCTATTATTAATGCCTAAAAAATACTCAGATATATTGCTGAGAATAGTAAAACAAATCAATACTGTTGAATTTGATTTTGAACGAGGTAGACGAGTACCTAACAGTCAAGACCCAACAGCTTATTCTAGCAATCAAAAGAAAAGATTAATATCTATATACGAACTACTTTATAATATTCTAACTCATGTGTGTACCATCGTGATATTCTTGTGTATAACATGTGATACATAAGTGGACTCATGGGACTCAAAAATATAGGTGGACTCACCAGATCTTGTCTCTCTCTCTCTCTCTCTCTCTCTATATATATATATATATATATATATATATATATATATATATATATATATATATATATATATATATATATATATATATATATAGTAATAAGATCAAGTGAGTCCTCCTCTTACATGTGAGTCCATAAGTCCCATTATAAGCCATTGGATCTTGGAAATGGAGGGCTAAGATGAGAACAAAAAAATTAAGGTTAATGCTCTAATTTTGCCATCTTCCTCTAATTTTCTCATTAACTACATTAATCCTCCTTATCTTTCATTCATCAACTCATTATCACATATCCTCATTCTCTCTCTATATCTCACTTCTCCATATTCTCTCCAAAAAAACCAAGAAAAAAAAACTCAAAAAACCAAACAAATAAAAAACCCAAAAAATCCAAATAAATCATTTACTCATCTTTTCCTCATTCACCATCCACCTACCACCACCCACCGGAAACCACCACAGTCGCCAACCGCCACCGCCGCCCCGACGTTTTTTTTTTTTTAAAACTTGATGTTTGGGTGTTTTTTTTTTATTTTTTGTTGTTGTTTTTTGTTCTTCTTATATCGTCTTGCTATATAATATTGTTTTAAATTTGTGAGTTTTTTTTAATTTTAATCTTAGATCTACTAAAATAGATCAATTTTCATTGACCCTTTTTTTTTCATTTCCGTTTTTTTTTTTTTTCAATTTTGATGTTTTGGTCCTTTTTATTTCCTGTTATTGACATTATTACAAATTATAGTGTGATTTTAGTACTAAGTCTATTAGTTATGAAATCTCATTTTTTACTTTTTTCTTGTTGATATCACTTTGTTAATATCCGTCTTGTTATATATATTTGCCAAATTTCGTATTTAAAATTTTGTCTTGGTATTGTGTGATTTAGGATCTATTAAACTTACTTGTTCGGTTAAAATTACACTTTTTCGGTTAAAATTACACTTTTGTCCGTTAAAAGTACACTTTTTTCCGTTAAAATTACACTTTTTTCAGTTAAAATCACAGTTTTTTTCATGTTAAAATTACATTTTTTAACGTTAAAATTACACTTTTTTCTGTTAAAATTACACTTTTTTTCGTTAAAATTACACTTTTTTTCCGGTTAAAATTACACTTTTTTCTGTTAAAATTACACTTGTCTTCATTAAAGTTAAATTTATCTCTATTATTAAAGTTACACTTATCTCTACTAAGGTTACTCTCTCAATGACTAAAGTACGCTTTTGGATTAAAGCTAGAACAATTTGGACTGAAGTTACACAAATTTGGACTAAAATTACACAATTTGGACTAACTAATGGAGTTATTTGTAATTTACACAATTTGGACTAAAGATACACAAATTTGGAATATAGTTATACAATTTGGACTAAAATTACACTTTTATGGACTAAAATTACACTTCCGTGGACTGAAATTACACTTTTGTAGACTAAAATTACACATTTGTGGACTAAAATTACACTTTTTTGGACAAAAATTACACTTTTTTGGACTAAAATTACACTCATAAAATGATAAAAGATATACACTATCAATCTACTAAAGTTACACTCTAGTCGACAATGATTGAAATTGCACAATATCAATGAGTCAAAATAAATGAATTGTGTAACTTTAGTCCAAGTTTAGTCGTAAATAGTGTAAATTTTAGTCAAAATTATGTAATTTAAGTCCAAATTTGTGTAATTTTAGTCCAAAATTGTGTAATTTTATTCCAAATTGTGTAACTTTAGTCCAAATTGTATAACTTTAGTCCAAATTATGTAATTTCAATCCAAATTTTGTATTATCAGTCCAAAATTGTGTAATTTTAGTCCAAAATTGTGTAATTTTAGTCCAAATTGTGAAATTTTAGTCAAAATTTGTGTAACTTTAGTCCAAATTGTATAAATTACTAATAACTCCATTAGTTAGTCCAAATTGTCCAAATTTAGTCCATTGAAAATGTAACTTTAGCCCATTGAGAATGTAATTTTAGTCCGATGAGTGTGGAACTTTAATAGAGATAAGTGTAATTTTAGCTAACAAAAGTGTAATTGTAACAGACAAAAGTGCAATTGTAACAAACAAAAGTGTAATTTTAACAGATAAAAGTGTAATTTTAAACAACAAAAGTGTAATTTTAGTTACAAAAGTAAAGTTATAATAGACAAAAGTATAACTTTAGCTAACAAAAGTGTAATTTTAACAGAAGAAAGTGTAATTTTAGCAGAAAAGAAGTGTAATTTTAACAGAAAAAAAGATAATTTTAATAGAAAAAAGTGTAATTTTAACAGAAAAGAAGTGTAAATTTAACGAAAAAAAGTGTAGTTTTAACAGAAAAAAAAGTATAATTTTGACGAAAAAATGGTAATTTTAACGAAAAAAAGTGTAATTTTAACAGGAAAAAGTGTAATTTTAACGAAAAAAGTGTAATTTTAACAGAAAAAAAGAGTAATTTTAACGGAAAAAAAAATGTAATTTTAACGAAAAAAAATATACAACACCCACAACATTAATATGTAATTACAAAAATAAAAAACCAAGATAAACACCAACAATATTAGATCTAAAATAATAAAAAACGAAAATAAAACAAAATAAAATAAAAAACCGAAAAAAATAAATCTGGAAAAAAACCAAAATAAAACCTAGCAAAAAAAAATAAAAACCAAAATAAAAGCCAAAACATCGAAATAAAAACCAAAATACCAAATCTAAAATATAGTATAACTCCCACAACATTAAAATAATAAAAAATCAAAATGAAAACCAAGAATACTAGATCTAAAATAATAAAAAACCGAAATAAAAAGTAGATGAAAATAAATGAAAAAACCAATCGAAATCTTAAATACAACCGTTCACAAAACGGAATCGATACTAAAAAATCCGACACAACCAAACACCGAATTCAACTTATATAAACATTGGAAATTGGCAAAACAAAAAAAATATGAAAGAAAAAAAAAACCGAAAATATGAAAGAAAAAAAAAACGAATTAATTGGTGCTGTCGGGTTTTGGTTATACGGCATATGAAGGACGAGTATAAGGATATGAACGACAGAGTATAAGGAGTATAGGTGAGTTATATGGCGTCAGATCTGGGGGTTGTTGTTGGGGTGTGGAGGTGAGTTGGGGTCGCGGTTGTGGGGCGTGGCAGCAGGAGGTTGTGGGGGTCGGGTGGTTGTGGGGTGAGTGGGCTGGTGGTGGGGGTCGGGTGGTTGTGGTGGGCCGCGCCGTGGTTGTGGTGGGGCTGTGGAGTGGTGTTTTTTTATTGTTATTTTGGTTTTTTTTTGAGTAATTATTTTGGTTTTTTTTTGAGTAATTGTTTGGTTTTGTTAGATGAGAGAAAAAGGAGAGATTGTGAGATTTAGAGAGAAGGAATGAGTTTGTGATAATGAGGGATGAATGAATTAGTGAGTAACTTAATTGCAATGAGGAGCTAATTAGAGTAGATTGATTTGTGGCCATCCATTGAGATGTAATCTCATCCCTTCATTCCCTTCATCCAAGAGCCCTTATAAGGACTTAAGGACTCAATAGATGTAAGGGACTTAGGAGAACTTCACACTATATATATATACTAGGTTTGGTGCCCGGCCTCGCCCGGGCTACCTCTATTTACCGTTAAATTTTATTTTAATGAAATAAACTATGTTGGAGTTGTCTAACTCACACGTTTACTATGTGTAATATATTTTTCTACGGCATATCTTGTAATTATGATGAAATGTAAAATTTATTTTCAAATTATGAGACACGTTCACTAACCCGCTATTAATATTATTACTTTCACGACATTCTTTGTTAATATCATTACGTTCACTACTCTCGTGGTTAATATTGTTTCTTACTTTCTTTTACTAATTCCTCTATTTTTTTCTGTTTAATTCATTATTTGGGGTTAATTTTATCCGGCCTATATTTGAGTAAATAAAATATTTCCTCGAGTCAATTGGTTATTTAATTGTTCATACTTTTTCTCATTGTTACCAGTGTTACTTTCACTACATTCGTTGTTACTTTCACTACTCTCACTGTCATTATTATAACTGTAACTACTCCCACATTAATACTGTTAATTTTATTAATCTCGTTGCTGCTACTATTACTTTTACTACATTTAATTTAATGTATAATTCTTACTAATTAATTCCATAAGTGGGGCATCTTAGTTTTAAGGAAAATCACTATATTCTTGTGTTTTCTAAATTAATTTACTTTAATTTAATGTAATTTTCATAAATATTCTTCATCAAGGCATCTTTATATTATACTTTTAACTAAAACTATATAATATTTACATTGAGGTCCCTTTATCAGGTCCATCACATATTCACACGGTGTTAGCGATTTAAAACTATATAGTATAATTAATTTGTATAGATTTTTTTAATTACATTGAAGTCGCTTGGTTTCTGGAATTAATATATAGTACTAGTATTGGTGCCCGGCTTCGCCCGGGCTACCTCTACTTACCATTAATTTTTTTTTCATTAAATAAAATTACTTAAAGTTGCATAACCCATAAATTTATCATTAATATATTTTTGTAACATATCCTAAAATTACGATGAAATAATTTTGATATAAATTCACTACTCCCGCTATTAATATTTTACTCTTATTAATGAAACAATAGTAATAACATTTCACTATTTGTCCATAATCATTGTTACTTTCTCTACTCCCGACGTAATTATTGTTTGTGGACAAGGCCCTCGGGAACTGCGTCCGCGGGATCCACACTAGGCATAATCGACTCAAGGTTCTTTCGAATCGAATTAAGACAAATTAGAGTCGCCACCAAGTTTTTTGGGAACTTGGAACCGTTCAAGTCAACTTTAAACCTTTCATCGAAAAGCATAAAGCCAATCGACTACGAGTGATTAAAGATAAAGACTTGTACCCTATATCACTCGATTTGAATGACTCTCGTAATCCAATGGTATTTAGACGGATCCACAAACCATAGATCTTGAGTAAGGGGTGAGGGTACGTGTTGGGAAGCCCATAAGGACACCCAACCCCGCCCGTCGATAACGGCCTCTACTAAGTCAAGTATGGATTTCAAACAAGGTCATAGCTACTACGATATATGAAATGCAAACATCGTTTTAAACCCTAACATGTGACAACAATTTCTATGTCGTTTTAGATGCAACTAAACTAACCTTGTCAAAGTTGTAATTTAGCATGTGGGTTGATTAATCTAACAACATACAAAGCAAACAAGGCTTAAAGGGGGAATGGGGGAGCCGTTGGGATCTACCTATTACAACCCGGGCATTTCATGCCGACACAACGAGAAATTAGAAATACAACTCGATCTAAATACAATTGCTACATACAAAACCGTACACGACAACACACACGGCCAAACGGCCTCGAAAAGCGTGCACAAGAGGGGTGGCCCACGGCTTACATGACCCACGGCCTTGGGTCACTCCTCGTGATGTGTGCTTTCGCTTGATCTTATCGAATTAGACATTGGGCTACGCACCAAAGCATGCATTAGCATAAACCGGGCCATGTTGCTTTAAACAACATGCGATTTACTACGCTCTTACATGCATTGGGAAACAACCATCTAACCAAACAAGACTAAGGTTTTTTGAAAGAGGTTTTGACTCGATAAAAGAAAACTAACTCGAAAATTACAACTCGATAAACAAACTATAAATTACAAGCTACAAAACAACGAAGAACAAATGATAAACAAGAAAAGAAAAAACGAAATGAGAAAGACGAGAGACACGACCAACTCACGGCCCAAACCACGGCCACCCTCACGGCCAAGACAAGGCCATCCTAGTTCCTAGGTTAGGTTCATTAGTTAGATCGAATGATTGCGAAACGGATTAGGAAACGAGTTAGAAAACGAGTTACAAGACAGGTTGATCGATTGAGAAGAAACGCGCGAGTGTGTATTCTACACGGCCTAAAGGGTCCAATTAGGTCACGATATCATAAGATTAATGCTTACTCGTCGAGTGTTAATAGGAAGGTGCTAATCACGCACTCCTATGCTAGCGAGAAATCAAGTGAAAAGAAAGATGTATTCAATTAGGTTATAGAATCGTCGATTGATTTTAAAAGCTATGTCGAAGCCACCTAACATGTCTAATTAGGTTATTAAATTGATCTAATGTCGTCTAAATACGTCATATGTTAACAATCAGAGGTTAAACTAACATACAACGGATCCTAGGGTGTGTCGAATTGGCCGAAACAACAAAGGGTCAAAAGCGAGGAACGGAAGTTAGAAATTCGTTTTATTTATGCCCTACCTTGAACACGAGGATATGTAAATGAGACGGGGGTGTACGACCGACTGAAGTAGCGGTTTATTTTCCCATCTCAAGTCAACACGGGTGTTCATGGTGGTACTTTAACTCATACTCGGACTAAACTAGTTTCATAGTTAATTAAACAATCGATAAACACAAACGATAAACGAATAAAAACAAACTATAAAAAACAAACATAAAAAAACAAAATAAAAGGGAGAAAGAGGAGGATTTGATGCACCCTCAACCTACATGTATCGTTGACACCGTCTTGGGTCGTAATCGATGGTAGATTTTATCTCGAGAGGCCGTCGTCGACGAAGAAACAAAGCAAACACGCGTTTTTGGCAAATCCGGACAGCAACTTTCAAACGATGATTTCTCCCTCGTTTCACGATGAAAATTCGATTTAAAAGATGTTTTGAAAACTAGAAAGAGAGGAGAACAGAGATCTTAAAGCAACCCCTGCTTGTTTTGAGTTATTGGGCACGAAAAACGAGCACAAACAGAACTAGACAGACAGGAAAAGCCGCAAAAACAGAGTGTATAACACTCTGTTTTTCGAGGGAATTCGTGTACTCTCAAGGGCAATTTGGCTCGTAAATCTTTGTCTAATGTGTAGATGGATGTTATGTGGTTAATTAGGAACAATAAAATCGAGTTTTGATGGAGGTTTGAGGGAGGAACGAATTGTTTTTCGAGGAGGACACACAAACAGTTTCAGTTTGTGTGTCGGTTTTGTGGAGGGATTTTGAGAGGCAATTAGGGTTTGTTTCTGAGGTTTAAAGCTTGTGAGTAATGGTAGGATGTGGGGAGAACTTAGAGGAATGAATGTATGGTGAAGGGGTGGTATTTATAAGGAGTTAAAATAGGGTAAAAGAGAGGGAGAGGCAGTCGGGCCTGCTCACGCATAGCTGCTGTCCAGCAGCTTTTGTGAGGGTTTGAGAGGGGCTTTCTTGGTGATTAAGCTAGGGTAATATGGGTAGGATACTAGGGTATGGGTTAGGGTTAATGGGTACGGGTTTTGGTGGTATTTGGAGCGGGTTTTGGGCTCGGGATTTGAGCTGCAAAACAGGGGGGCTGCTCGTGTATATGCGGGCTGTTTGGGGGGTGTTTGGGACGAGAATTTGGGCCGTGGATAGGGGGTTCGAACTGGGGTGGATGGGTAGAGGCTTAGGTTGGTTAGTGTACTCGATATTCGTGCCAACTCGTAAAGAAAACGGGCTCAAAAACCGAGCTATAATCGAGCTCCAAAACGCTTGTTCAAAACGAGTTTTTCTCGATTTTTAAATCGATTTTTCAAATCAATTAACACATTAAAATAAATGATTTTTCAAATCAAATATACTCATAAAATGATTTTTCAAATCAAATATTTATTTTATTTTCAATAAAATAAATTTAAGAAAATAAATTCAAAATAAAATAAAATAAATTGAAATCACCTAAAAAAAGACCTTAATTTAAATATCATTTAAATTAAAATACTCCGTCGACAACGCTCATTCTACATCGTAAAACGAACCCAAATAATGACAATGCCAACTAAATAAATACATGTGTCCTATCATCATCGGGTGTTTGTCGGGTTCTCTATAAATTCCAATATCGACGGATACGGGTATCTACAGAGCCCCCACTTTGACTGAGGCTTGGACAAGGCGAATGTCAAAGTATACCCCAGGTCCCTCTCGACCTGAGGATTCTTCGGGTCATTTATAGTCCATTAGACTTGCGTATATAAGCTCGCCAGCCATAAGAAGAGACCATACCTGAAACTTCGTTGGGGACTGACTCTTGCTTCTGTTGTGTCCAATTATCGTCGTTGGTCGTCGACCCATAAAATTGCATATATGGTGAGTTGAGCCTTATCCTTAGGCGCCTACGTATCCGTTTCTGACGGAATCAAACCCGCGTCGTAGTTCTAAGAATCGCCGACACATGCCCAAAGTTTATCATCTCACGGCGTATGTCCAAAATTCATCATCCGACATTTGCCCAAAATTTATCATCTGCTGGCGCTTGTCCGAATGGGACGGGACTTTCCAAGGAGGTTGCCGCCGCTTTCATCATTTGCTTTCAGCTACGGAATTCTTCCATTTCATACTCTTGTATTGAATTGAATTCTTGGTGTATGTCATCCTTTACATCCTGATAACGGTCTCTGAAGCCAACGGCTTCAGAGCCCCCAGTTTGCAATGGCTCTAAAGTCGAAGACTTTAGAGCCCCCAGTTGAAGCATATCCTGCTACATTTGAAACACAAAAACGTACTAGCAATAATCATCACATAAGCACATTTGGATCATCGATCCTAAAATTAGATCATTTGAAAGATTGGGTCATCGACCCGAAAATTGAATTTGAAAATTTTGAATAATTGGGTCATCGACCCGAATTTTGAATTTGACATCACTTGGAATGTTGGGTCATCGACCCGAAATTTGAGTTTGAAAGACTGGGTCATCGACCCGAAATTTGAACATGTTGAAAATTTTGAATAATTAGGCTATCGACCCAAATTTTGAATTTGAAATGAATCACTTGGATGTTGGGTCGCCGACCCAAAATTTGATTTTGAACTTTGAGATTTGAACCTTGACTTGAAATGTACCACTACTTGGATCATCTATCCATAATTCGCAAAAAGTTTTTGGAATTTTGATTTTTTTTTTTTTTTTTGAAATCGAACCTTGATGGGTGAGCGTGAAATACGACTCAGACACCCTGTATGACTCGTAAACAACGTGGGCGTAGCCCGCTACCGTAAAACAAAAAAGGAAAATAAAACCCTAAGTGTGCACGGGCTTTAATTCAAATATGGACTTGCTGGGGGTAGAAAGGTAAATTGGCCGTTCCGATGCGAAAAGATGGCAAATAGAAATCACAAGGCCGTCGGACTTGGGACGGAGATATCGTATGGCATTGGCGTGCTCCCGAGGGCACATGGGAATCAAGATCACTTGACATTGACAAGGTGGATTAAACTTACGGAGCAACAATGTTGGCTTCGCCCAGACACTAAACACGGACTCATTTTATGAGAACACTTAGACATCACACATCACTCTTGTTGGGAACATTCTGTCACTCTTCTCCTCGCCTCCTTTTTTTTCAGCGAGTATTCATCATTTCTTGCCACCGCCTTCTTTCTTTTCAGCGGGCTTTTACTAATTTTTTTCCACGCCTTCTTTCTTTTCAGCGGGTTTTTCATATTTTCTGTTCCCAACACAAACCCACATCTATCTGACTGAGCATCTTTGCCTACACCGTTAGATAAAGCTCATTCCGAGACTTGACACTACTCATCTGAACCTATATCCTTATCCTAGCCTACATCGAGTGCTAAGACCGACTCAAATAAAGGTGGCTTCATTTGGACTTGGTTAAGACCCGTAAGAAACTAACAAGATGACAACTTGGATGATGGATGGATTGAATCCCTTATTCTGAAGGACTGCCTATGTATTCGCGTGGAGCGAAATCAAATCCGACGTAGTTCGATCATGGTGCATAAACATGGCATTTTGATTGTGTGTACACACTCGAAGGTTTCACCTAAGGTATCATGTCATATCCCATTCTAGCCTGTAAAGTACCGTTAAATCCCGTGTTTGGGGTTAGGTGTAAAAGGCATGGATCTTTTGGGATGTGGAGCTTGGTAATAACAAGTTGGAATGGTTAACCATCATTCTGAAGGTTTGTTTTGTGGTGCTAACGCCAAGGGCTATGGCTGCTGATATGGTTGGAATGAGTGTCTCGGGTTTGATGAACCACGAGTGCAAATGGGTTGAAAAATGATGTGGGTTCAAATTTCCATGTCTGGACCCTAAAGGCTGGGTGTAACAACACAAGCGGAATAATTCTCAAAATTCCCGACTATCCCTTTGTAACTGTCTCAAGAAGGACTTAGAGGGTAAAGAGGTTACTACTTAAGCTTTTGGGCTTCGCCCATTGAACCTCAACTATGGGTACTTGACTTGAATTCTGGCCTCTGTAACTTCGACATTCAACCAAAAGCGTTCTGCAATAACTTCAACATCTTTTTTCCTTTTTTCTTTTTCTTTCATCTTTTTTTCATTTTTCTTTTTTTTTCATTTTTTTTCATTTTTTCTCTTTTTTTCATTTTTCATTCTTTTTCATCTTTTTTTTTTCCTCTCTTTGAAAATGATGTCCTATTCATTCTCTTAGTCATAAATGGATACACCTTGAAAACTGGGCTTCGCCAACTAATTTGGGTAGGAACTAACAATTCCTTGTTAGAACGGGTTGATATCTTCTCTCTTCGAGATGGGATGATGTTATGGGAAAAAGGCTTGACTTCGGTCATCGATAGGGGAAACAAGGAGCTAGTTCGGGTTCGTCATAGAATCATCTAAAAGCTTGTCAAAAGCACTGGTTCTGATGGAGGTTTTCTACCGCCAGACATGGAATAGGTAAAGGAATCAAACACGGAACCCTATTGTACCTTACGTTTTGAAACGGGACATATTTCTACCCCAGGGATGCCTTTGAGTGTGTTGTGCATTTTATCATGTTTTCGGAATGATTGAGGATTGGAAACAAGACATATTTGGAAACGAACTGCAACTTTTATTGGAATGACACATGCTTAACAGACTCGAAGGAACGATTCCTAGGACACACCCTAGGTCATCGCGGAACAAACGACTCAACTTCAGGAAAAGAAAGTCCTAGACTCGACTCGACTAAAATAAGAAAACAGATCCCGACTCATAATTTTTCAAATCTGGTCTTGAGCTTTCCCTTGTTCAGCTGTCAGCTTAGATGCTCGGTTCTAGTCCTTGATCCCTTTGATGGTCTGCCTCCATCCCGAGGTAGTCCTCTGAGGATCTACGCCAGTGATGAAGGTTGGTGAATCGAATTGTCCTTTATTAACTTTGTTAACGAGAGGAGTACATTCTGGAGCAAGACTCCCGACTTGAATTTCATTCTTCGGGTTTGGTAAGAATTCACAGCAATCCACAAATATTTTCCCGATAAACACCCCTTTCAAGTGACATGGGCGGATAAGATGGGAATAATCGACATTGTCTTCGACAGAAATAAAGTTAGTGTGATCGGCAAATGGATTGGTGATGTTATTGGGTTTAACAGTTGGGATCGGGAGTGTTCCATTCTCAATCATGTCTTGGATTTCGTGCTTCAGTCGATAGCACCTTTCAGTATCATGGCCTTTCCCTTGATGAAATGCACAGTAGGCATTTGGTTTATACCATTTACCTTGTTGATCAGCGGGTGGGTCCGGAGTTGGACCAATAGGCTTCAGCTTTCCTTGGGCTATGAGCCTTTGGAGAGCGTATGTATAAGTGCATCCGATATCGGTGAATGCCCTTGGTGTTTGGCGCTGCGACTTCTTCGATTGCCCTTCTAAGAGATTGATGGCTTCATCAATATGGGCCGTTGCTGGGGCCTTGCCCTTAGATGATGAGGCCCCTTGGTACCCTTTCGGCTTTTCAGCCTCTGCCATTCTGACATCATCTTCTACCTTTATCCCGATTCTTATCAATTCTTTGAAAGAGCCAAAATTCTGGTATTTCAGAGCATTGCGGTAAATAGGTCGTAGATTGTTTACGAACTTATCTACCATTTCAACTTCATCGGGCTTCTTGGCTAATTTCACGCTTTCAGCGCGCCATCTTGCAAGGAATTCTGTAAAGCCTTCTTTGTCTTTCTGTGTCATCACCTCTAATGTTCTTATATTGGTTTGAATCTCGACATTATCAGCATAGTGCTTGCAGAACTCCACCGTGATATCTTCGAAAGTAGGGAAGTTCTTAAGGTCCAGATTGTAGAACCACGCCTTCGGGTGTTCATCCAGAGATTGGGCAAAAATTTCAGAGAGCATGTCAGCAGGTACTCCCTTCAGTGCTAAGTACCCTTTATAGGCCTTAACATGGTGGACTGGATCTTCGGTGCCCTTGAACTTTGGGATGTCAGTGAGTACCATGTTCGTGGGCAACTTATCCTGAACTGGGGCATAGGCCCTAGCATTCTCATAGTGGATGTTCTTCCCCTGGGAGAGCTTCAGACGGTCTTCAATGAACTTGAACCGTTTCTCCAGATCAGTCAGAGGTGGGGTAGATAAGGGGGAATCTTCACCCAGCTTAGATTCGATTGCATCCATTCGGGTCATCATGAGGTTCACGGCCTCGGTGAGTTTGTTAACAGCATCTTCCATTGCTTGACGTCGGGTTTTTGGCGGCCTTTCTACAAGAAAACCCCGAACTGAGTCAATATTCGAATGTAAGAGCCCCTGCACACTTAAGGACACGACACTAACTTGACTCAAACAAAGACTCGACTTGAGACTGACTAACCAAAGGTTCGACTCACGGTTGGATTTAGACCTTGGTTCATTTTAGACTCGACAAAACGACATGACTCAAACTGCCATAGTACGATTCTAAACTGGACTCGGTGTGACTAAACCCGTGATTGGACTAACATAGCCCATAGGTTCGGGCGAAACGCCCTAAATGGCCTAGCTTGGGCGTTTCTGTGGACTATCCTAGACCAAATGGTCGACCAACATGACTCAAAGCCCAAGAGGTGAGCTTGGGTGACCCAACAGGGTCATGTTCTAGACTCTTAGAACGAAACACACCCGGCCTAACACGGCCATGACCCGGACACGACTTGACGCATTTCATGCTTGGTTGAGGTTCGAGAGGCACTTTGGATTGATTTTGAAAAACGAAAGATTGATTCGAAAATGAGATTTGAAATGGGCAGCATGCCGGCTATAAAAGCTCATTTTGGGCCAAAAATTCTAGTCCTATTTGGGCAGCATTTCGCGTTTTTAAAACCATGCTATTTTGAAAGTAAGTTGTTCAAAAGTTCGGTTTCGAAAAGGACATGGAAAATTTCGAAAAGACTCGGGAAAACAATTTGCACATTGTCATTCTCATGTTATAAGGATGTATGCTCCTAGACATCTCTAAGTCTCGGCAAGTCTTCTACAAGAAGGTCTATGCCCTCCATCCTTTTGCGGTCTTATAGAGCAAGGTGTCTTAAGGTAGAGTACCTAGAAGATCGTCCCCACCATCAAGAACCACGCGAGGTGAAGTGGAAGCGAGCAATGTGCAGCTTCCTAGCATAGTGGGACGTCGCCCCCCACGCATCACGAAGAAACGCTGGGACGGCCCGGGCAAGTCCTTAAGGGTTTATGCATGAATCGTAGCACTATGAGTAACGTTTTACTTTCCGACACTTTCTTTTCAAGTTTCACCTCGGAGGAAAAGACCCTAGAAACAAAGTGTAACTAGTCCTCTTTTCCCAATGAGTCGCCAAATGTGGACAAGGCCCTCGGGAACTGCGTCCGCGGGATCCACACTAGGCATAATCGACTCGAGGTTCTTTCGAATCGAATTTAGACAAATTAGAGTCGCCACCAAGTTTTTTGGGAACTTGGAACCGTTTAAGTCAACTTTACACCTTTCATCGAAAAGCATAAAGCCAATCGACTACGAGTGATTAAAGATAAAGACTTGTACCCTATATCACTCGATTTGAATGACTCTCGTAATCCAATGGTATTTAGACGGATCCACAAACCATAGATCTTGAGTAAGGGGTGAGGGTACGTGTTGGGAAGCCCATAAGGACACCCAACCCCGCCCGTCGATAACGGCCTCTACTAAGTCAAGTATGGATTTCAAACAAGGTCATAGCTACTACGATATATGAAATGCAAACATCGTTTTAAACCCTAACATGTGACAACAATTTCTATGTCGTTTTAGATGCAACTAAACTAACCTTGTCAAAGTTGTAATTTAGCATGTGGGTTGATTAATCTAACAACATACAAAGCAAACAAGGCTTAAAGGGGGAATGGGGGAGCCGTTGGGATCTACCTATTACAACCCGGGCATTTCATGCCGACACAACGAGAAATTAGAAATACAACTCGATCTAAATACAATTGCTACATACAAAACCGTACACGACAACACACACGGCCAAACGGCCTCGAAAAGCGTGCACAAGAGGGGTGGCCCACGGCTTACATGACCCACGGCCTTGGGTCACTCCTCGTGATGTGTGCTTTCGCTTGATCTTATCGAATTAGACATTGGGCTACGCACCAAAGCATGCATTAGCATAAACCGGGCCATGTTGCTTTAAACAACATGCGATTTACTACGCTCTTACATGCATTGGGAAACAACCGTCTAACCAAACAAGACTAAGGTTTTTTGAAAGAGGTTTTGACTCGATAAAAGAAAACTAACTCGAAAATTACAACTCGATAAACAAACTATAAATTACAAGCTACAAAACAACGAAGAACAAATGATAAACAAGAAAAGAAAAAACGAAATGAGAAAGACGAGAGACACGGCCAACTCACGGCCCAAACCACGGCCACCCTCACGGCCAAGACAAGGCCATCCTAGTTCCTAGGTTAGGTTCATTAGTTAGATCGAATGATTGCGAAACGGATTAGGAAACGAGTTAGAAAACGAGTTACAAGACAGGTTGATCGATTGAGAAGAAACGCGCGAGTGTGTATTCTACACGGCCTAAAGGGTCCAATTAGGTCACGATATCATAAGATTAATGCTTACTCGTCGAGTGTTAATAGGAAGGTGCTAATCACGCACTCCTATGCTAGCGAGAAATCAAGTGAAAAGAAAGATGTATTCAATTAGGTTATAGAATCGTCGATTGATTTTAAAAGCTATGTCGAAGCCACCTAACATGTCTAATTAGGTTATTAAATTGATCTAATGTCGTCTAAATACGTCATATGTTAACAATCAGAGGTTAAACTAACATACAACGGATCCTAGGGTGTGTCGAATTGGCCGAAACAACAAAGTGTCAAAAGCGAGGAACGGAAGTTAGAAATTCGTTTTATTTATGCCCTACCTTGAACACGAGGATATGTAAATGAGACGGGGGTGTACGACCGACTTAAGTAGCGGTTTATTTTCCCATCTCAAGTCAACGCGGGTGTTCATGGTGGTACTTTAACTCATACTCGGACTAAACTAGTTTCATAGTTAATTAAACAATCGATAAACACAAACGATAAACGAATAAAAACAAACTATAAAAAACAAACATAAAAAAACGAAATAAAAGGGAGAAAGAGGAGGATTTGATGCACCCTCAACCTACATGTATCGTTGACACCGTCTTGGGTCGTAATCGATGGTAGATTTTATCTCGAGAGGCCGTCGTCGACGAAGAAACAAAGCAAACACGCGTTTTTGGCAAATCCGGACAGCAACTTTCAAACGATGATTTCTCCCTCGTTTCACGATGAAAATTCGATTTAAAAGATGTTTTGAAAACTAGAAAGAGAGGAGAACAGAGATCTTAAAGCAACCCCTGCTCGTTTTGAGTTATTCTGCACGAAAAACGAGCACAAACAGAACTGGACAGACAGGAAAAGCCGCGAAAACAGAGTGTATAACACTCTGTTTTTCGAGGGAATTCGTGTACTCTCAAGGGCAATTTGGCTCGTAAATCTTTCTCTAATGTGTAGATGGATGTTATGTGGTTAATTAGGAACAAGAAAATCGAGTTTTGATGGAGGTTTGAGGGAGGAACGAATTGTTTTTCGAGGAGGACACACAAACAGTTTCAGTTTGTGTGTCGGTTTTGTGGAGGGATTTTGAGAGGCAATTAGGGTTTGTTTCTGAGGTTTAAAGCTTGTGAGTGATGGTAGGATATGGGGAGAACTTAGAAGAATGAATGTATGGTGAATGGGTGGTATTTATAAGGAGTTAAAATAGGGTAAAAGAGAGGGAGAGGCAGTCGGGCCTGCTCACGCATAGCTGCTGTCCAGCAGCTTTTGTGAGGGTTTGAGAGGGGTTTTCTTGGTGATTAAGCTAGGGTAATATGGGTAGGATACTAGGGTATGGGTTAGGGTTAATGGGTACGGGTTTTGGTGGTATTTGGAGCGGGTTTTGAGCTCGGGATTTGAGCTGCAAAACAGGGGGGCTGCTCGTGTATATGCGGGCTGTTTGGGGGGTGTTTAGGACGAGAATTTGGGCCGTGGATAGGGGGTTCGAACTGGGGTGGATGGGTTGAGGCTTAGGTTGGTTAGTGTACACGAGATTCGTGCCAACTCGTAAAGAAAACGGGCTCAAAAACCGAGCTATAATCGAGCTCCAAAACGCTTGTTCAAAACGAGTTTTTCTCGATTTTTAAATCGATTTTTCAAATCAATTAACACATTAAAATAAATGATTTTTCAAATCAAATATACTCATAAAATGATTTTTCAAATCAAATATTTATTTTATTTTCAATAAAATAAATTTAAGAAAATAAATTCAAAATAAAATAAAATAAATTGAAATCACCTAAAAAAAGACCTTAATTTAAATATCATTTAAATTAAAATACTCCGTCGACAACGCTCATTCTACATCGTAAAACGAACCCAAATAATGACAATGCCAACTAAATAAATACATGTGTCCTATCATCATCGGGTGTTTGTCGGGTTCTCTATAAATTCCAATATCGACGGATACGGGTATCTGCATTGTTACTGTCACTACTGCCGCAATATTGATAATTTTACTACTTCCGCCGTAATTATTGTTACTTTGACTATTGTCGCATTAATATAGATTATTTCACTACTCCCGTTGTTGTTTCTACCACTCTCACTAATTTCGTTGATAATATTGTTACTTTTACTATTCAAATGAGTGATTACTATCATATAACTATATCCAATGTTACTACAATCTTTTTTTTACTGACGAAATTACTTTTACTACTTAGGCATGCAATTTTAAGAGGATTATATATTTATATAAATATATTACATGTATGCATTAAATCAAATCGAAAGAATTATGCAATATTATATATTATGAAATCTAACTTGAATTATTTATAACCTACTTATTATATTTTTGTATGTTAAATAATTAACATCTTTATACATCTAATAAATTATAAAGTTTAATAAAATTGCATAGATTTTAAATATAATATATAATTTTATGATGATAATAATTATAATACCATAAGTGTGCATGTTTATACTAATTAATTATTTTATTTTAAGGAAATTGACCATCTTCTAGTCTTCTATAAATATTTAGGAAAATTACCAGACATCTTTTTTTCTTTTAGTCTCCTTGAAATTGACCATCTTAATTAATTATTTTATTTATTTTAAGGAAATTGACCATGTTTAGGAAAATTATCAAGCTTTTATATAATTTAATTTTAACCCAAACTATATAATATTTGCATTGAGATCCCTTAATCGGGTCCATCACACGGTGTTATTGATTTAAAACTATATAGTATAATTAATTTGTATAACTTTATTTAATTACATTGAAGTCCCTTGGTTTCCGGATTTAATATATAGTATTATATATATATATATATATATATATATATATATATATATATATATATATATATATATATATATATATATATATATATATATATATATATATATATATATATATATATAAATGGGATCCTATAAGTCCACCATTTTAGGTTGAGTCCATGCGTCCTCATCTAAGCCATTAAATCTTAAAAAATGGATGGTTGAGATTAAAAGATAAAAGACACACAATTCACACTACCTATGCATAATTAATTGTTCGTCTCTTTTACACCAATTTCCCATACACTAATTAATTCTTTCTCTTATAATTTTATTTACCTCTCATTTTTATTTCATTTCAAACCAAATCAAAAATTTTATTTCCGCATAAAATGAAAGCCACTTCATAAAAATCTCCGTAAATCTTCATTCTGACTCCGATTAGGACGAAATAAAAGCCTAAATTTATTATTTTTTCGAGCCCGTCGTAATGGTGATATTTTTGTTGGGTAACACCCAATTGTCCAACACAAGTTTTGTTCAATGTTAAGATGTTACATGTACATACATTACAAAGTTACAATGTACATGGTGAAGTTCAATGAAATATATTTGATTCATTGTATTAGCTATGGACAAGGGGGGCTAATGTTTTTATGAAGATGTTAGTACATGGAATTTGTTCCATAGGTTTTCCTATATAAAGGATGGTTTTCATTTGGAAAACAACACAACAATATCTCACAACAAATATCAAACAAGGTGACTTAGCTTGGTAGAAAATAACAAGTCGGGTTTGAGGGTGAGAGGCAGTACAACGGGTGTTTTTATACAATAATTTAGGAGGTTACTCTCGGGGTGATATTAGTGGCATTGACTAATATTACTGGAGGGCTAGAGGTTGTTATCTTATATTATTGTGGGTTTCGAATTGATATTTAATTCGGGACGGTTACGTTGTACTGGTACTATATTATTATAGTGGATTCTAGTCGATTTGGCTAGTGGGTTTTACTTCCGGTTTGGAAGGTTTTGCCCTGGGTTTGACCCTAAAATATTGTCTCATCTTATTATTGCTTACGTTTATTTACTTTTACGGTTTAATTGTCAATTGATTGTTTCTGTTGCGCGTGGGAGATTGGCGCTAATTTCCCAACAGTGGTATCAAAGCCACTAGGCTCGGTCTGGTGGCTGGTTTAATTGGCAAGGATGTCAAATATGGGGTCTCAATTTGCAGTACCAAAATTTGATGGTAAAAGTAGTTTCATCCTTTGGCAAAGAAGGATGAAGGATCTCCTGGTTCATCTTGGCTTGGCTAGAGCCTTGAAAGGAGATGATGGTAAGCCGGAGAAGATGAGTGATGACAACTGGAAAGAGGTTTGCACCAAGTGTGCAAGTACTATTAGGTTGCGCATCTCGGATTCAGTCATCAATTGTGTTCTTGATGACGACTCTCCATCGGTGATATGGGAAAAGTTGGAGAAGCTCTACATGGCGAAGAGTTTGACCAACAAGTTGCTTTTGAAGCGGCGGTTATATCGGTTGAGGATGGGCGATGATGCAAAATTTAATTGGACATGTGAATTTGTTCGGTGGACTGTTAGACGAGTTGAAAAAGGTCGAAGTAAAGCTTGAGGAGGAAGATAAGGCGTTATTACTCCTCAATTCTCTTCCGGACACATATGAGACTTATGTGGATACTATTCTATGCGGGAAAGACACCATTACGATGGAGCAAGCACATACAGCTTTATTACCCTTTGATGCGTGGAAGAAGGACAAGGCTGGGATACGGAGCGATAATACGGGTACAGTTGCAGTTGCTTGGGATGGGAGAGGTCGATCGTTTAACAGGGAAGATGGATCGAAGCATGACAGGTCTCGATCCAGGAACGCTTCTGGGAATAATGATGTGAAGTGTTTCAAGTGTGGTGACCTTGGGCATATTAGGCGGTTCTGTCCTAAGAAATGCGGGAATGAAGAAAACAAGGGCGACGCCAACTTGGTTGCCGGCGAAGGAAGTAGTGGTTGTTTCCTTACCGATGGTAGTGACATATTTACGGTCACGGATGTGAACAACGTGTCTTCCAAGGAAGAATGGATATAAGATTCTGGTTGTGTCAACCACATTTGCACCCAGAAGGATAGTTTTGATGAGCTCCAAGAAGGCGTGGCTAGGAAATTGAGTTTGGTTGATAACTCAATAGTTGATGTCATGGGTGTTGGGGTGGTCAAAATCAAAATGTCAAATGGGGTGGTGCACACTTTGGACAAGGTTGCTTATGTTCCAAAGTTGCGGCATAATTTAATTTCACTTAGTCAACTGGACTCCGAAGGTTATGGGTGTAAAGCTCATGGGGGAGTAATAAAAGTTACTAAAGGTTCAATGGTCCTCATGAAGGGGGAGCTACGTTGTGGTTTATACCGTCTGGATACATATGCAGTAAAAACCTCAAAGGATAGCTGGAAACGGAAAAGTCGTGCACGTGTTTCGTTTGCGGAAGAAGCAACGAAGGTAGATTGTTTCCAGGTTGCAGACGGGCGCAAAGGTAAAATTCCTGCTGGTAGAAAGGTGGAGAGCAAGAGGTTTCTCTCCGGAGTCAAGTAACGTCATTGACTGGTTTTAGGCTGTACACGGTGCATTGGCCATGATAGTGAGTTAGGGTGAGGACCAGATACTAACTCGGGTGTACAACTGGTAATTTCAAAAGGCCAATGGTTGATTCCTCGGTGGTTCTCTCTTGTGTTGGAGGGGAAGATTTGTTGGGTAACACCCAATTGTCCAACACAAGTTTTGTTCAATGTTAAGATGTTACATATACATACATTACAAAGTTACAATGTACACGGTGGAGTTCAATGAATTATATTTGATTCATTGTATTAGCTATGGACAAGGGGGGCTAACTACCGCTAATGTCTTTATGAAGATGTTAGTACATGGAATTTGTTCCATAGGTTTTCCTATATAAAGGATGGTTTTCATTTGGAAAACAACACAACAATATCTCACAACAAATATCAAACAAGGTGACTTAGCTTGGTAGAAAATAGCAAGTCGGGTTTGAGGGTGAGAGGCAGTACAACGGTTGTTTTTATACAATAATTTAGGAGGTTACTCTAGGGGTGATATTAGTGGCATTGACTAATATTACTGGAGGGTTAGAGGTTATTATCTTATATTATTGTGGGTTTCGAATTGATATTTAATTCGGGACGGTTACGTTGTACTAGTACTATATTATTATAGTGGATTCTAGTCGATTTGGCTAGTGGGTTTTACTTCCGGTTGGGAAGGTTTTGCGCTGGGTTTGACCCTAAAATATTGTCTCATCTTATTATTGCTTACGTTTATTTACTTTTACGGTTTATGTAACACCCCCTCATACCAAGATGCCTTACCAGAACCACCTAGCCATGAAAGTGTGTTACCATCTCGGTTGCCCGAGGTTAGTATATATAAAAAGCGTCTGTCCTAACACATTTATTAGAATAATGAAGAGTGTAAATGTTTACATTAACAAAATCCAATCCAAACCAATAAAATAAATCCAACAACTGACAACTATAAAGTCATAACTAAGACTCGAGACTGTGATGCTATAACTGGTGAAGACGACTCCCCCATGACCGCCCATGCTCACCAAAAGCAATACCTGTCAAGCCTGTTCACCATCCCCGAATGGATCACGACAGATTCCACAAACAACAACAACGGGGTCAGTACCATTCAATCAATATAAGACAAACAAACAATGAAACCGGTTGATCATCCTCCACAGTAACCGACTACACACCAAAGTGTGTAGCCCTGCCAGATTACCTATCGCAACAGGTAATCCACTCTGCCAGTGGGTGACCGCAGCCCATCCCCACCAAGTCCAGCTCATCAACGAGCGATTAACAATCCCTGTCCCTTAATGTGCACATCCCCTCCCGTGACGGGTTCCACGGAGGGCGAACTAGGGTGTGAAGCCACTCCCGCAAGTGACTCCACCACAATCACACACACCACAGCATCACAGCTGTCACAACACCACAACCGTCACAACACAACCACATCACCACCGTCACCACAACACCCATACTCCGATGATCAGCAGATAACAATAATTACAAAACAAACACAATCTTAAATCAATTAACAGTACTGAGTAGGAGAAACCCTACCTTAGCAACAACAGCAATACGAAAACCGGACAATTAGAAAAGGCTCCTCTACGAAGTCTTCTCCTATACAATAACCACATAGCACAATTAGACATTGCACAATCCTCTTTTCCCCAATTCCATATATATACAGTAAACCCAAAAACAATAGCATAAATGACATGGGGAATAAGGACGTACCAACAGTAGAATGAAAGATTGAACGCAAGGGCTACCAAAATCGCACACACAGTGGAAGATTAGGGAGTGATTAGAGTATCGTAAAATGATTAGGGTTGCAAAATGGCGTTTAGAAACTGATCTTCACAATTAAATAACCCTAAACACTCCCGCATCAAACCGCTGAAATATTACTCGCCAGACCGGATACTCGGTCGAGTAAAGTGTATACTCGACTGAGTATCCTCTACTCGATCGAGTATTCACTATACTCGGCCGAGTATTCCTCGGCAGAACCCAAACAGACTACACTCTTGACACTACTCGGCCAAGTAGGCTCTACTCGGTCGAGTACTTAGCTTATAAAAATCCGTAGTATTACAGTCTTCCCCCCTTAAAAAGAACTTTGTCCCGAAGTTCACACTCTACTCTAAAACAAGACACACAACACACAAAAAGACTTCCCAATGAACCCTTAACAACACCCAAGAACTACACAAAGCATCAGAAGACCTACTATCCCGACTCAAGGTAAGACAAAACACACACGCGACCATCTCCTACCCCCTAAAAAGACAATGGTTACGTCCCCGTAACCAAACATACCTGTTCAAAAAGGTTAGGAAAGCGTTCTCGCATAGCTTCCTTGGGTTCCCATGTGGCCTCTTCCACATTGTGATTAGACCAAAGTACCTTGAGTAAGGCAGTCTCACCATTCTTTGTCTTACAAACTTTACGGTCAAGAATCTCTTTAGGAACCTCGGCATAGGACACGGACTCATC
This sequence comes from Silene latifolia, assembly GCF_048544455.1. NCBI lineage: Eukaryota > Viridiplantae > Streptophyta > Magnoliopsida > Caryophyllales > Caryophyllaceae > Silene > Silene latifolia. The sequence continues at coordinate 29,269,251 of NC_133534.1, forward strand.
AAGCTCGATATTCTCTACCTTAAGTATATGTGACGGGTCACTCACATACTTCTGAAGCTATGAAACATGAAAAACATTGTGGACCCTATCCAAAGCTGGTGGCAAGGCTAATATGTAGGCTACCTCGCCCATTGTTGTCAGAATCGCGATTCGATCCAACGATTCTACGATTTTACGATCCAAAAATGCTTGACCGATCCTGGATCCTACGATTCTATCATAGTTGTAGAATCTTACGATCCTATTAATTTGAAAATTTCTAGAGATGGGATCATAATACGATACTACGATTTTACGATCCTACGATCCGATTCCATAATAAAAAAAATTAATATATATTTTTATATAATGACACCGTAAAACCCAAATTTCGTGTAAGTTGTTCATACAATGATACTAAAATCATTAATTACCAATATTTTATGAATAAATATTAATAAATAAGTGTTTTGATTTTCAATTTTATGTTTTACCAAACAAAAAATCATATTTAGTGAGTTTGTAGAATCTTGCGATTCTACGATCCGATTCTACCGATTCGATCCTACCCTCCCCATCGATCCAAAGTAGAATCCCGATCCTGACAACATTGACCTCGCCTACACGGTCCAAAATCTCATAAGGACCTATAAACTTCTGACTTAGCTTACCTTTCTTCCCAAACCGTATTACCCCACGCATAGGTGACACTTTCAAAAGGACCTTGTCACCTACTGCGAACTCTATGTCCCTGCGGTGTAAATCGGCATAACTCTTCTGACGATCTTGAGCTGCTCTCATCTTTTGCCGAATCATCTGCACGTGCTCAACCATATCCTGTACCAGCTGTGGTCCTAAAACTACAGCCTCAGAACTATCATCCCAACAAACTGGACTTTGGCACTTTCGACCATACAAAGCCTCAAAAGGTGCCATCCCGATACTCGTATGATAACTGTTATTGTATGAAAACTCAATCAGATCAAGTCTGTCCTCCCAGCTGCCCCCAAACTCCATGACACATGCCCTCAACATGTCCTCTAAGGTCTTGATGGTTCTCTCCGTCTAACCATCGGTTGATGGATGAAAAGCTGTACTCATCTTCAAGGTAGTACCCATCAACTCCTGCAGTTCCTGCCAAAACTTGGATATGAACCTCGCATCACGATCGAAAACGATATCCTTGGGTATACCATGTAACCGTACCACATGTCTCCTGTAACCCAATGCCAGCTGCATCTTAGACCAGATATCTTTCATAGGAACAAAGTGGGCTGACTTGGTTAACCGATCAACTATCACCCAGATCATGTTATTACCTTGCTGTGATCTAGGTAATCCCACAACGAAGTCCATAGAGATTGACTCCCACTTCCACTCGGGTACTTCTAAAGACTGAATCTTACCCTGTGGTCTCCTTTGTTCACCCTTGACCCTCTGACAGGTTAAACATCTAGCCACGAACTCATCTACATCCCTCTTCATGTTTGGCCACCAGAAAGTCTTCATAAGATCTTTGTAAAGCTTGTCACCACCCGGGTGAACCGAATAAGGAGTGCAATGAGCCTCTGACAAGATCACTCTCCTCAACTCTGCATCCTCAGGGACACACCATCTCCCATCAAAATGAACACTCCCATCTGTATGGATAGAAAACCTGGAAACTGTCTCACTCTCCACTCTTGACTTCCATTCTTGAATCTTAGGATCAAGCTCTTACTTATTCTTGATGTCCTTATATAAGTCTGGCTCGATCGTCAAATCCCCGATGGTATCCCCCTTCCTTATCATAAATATCCCCATCCGAGACATCTCATCCCTCAGCTTCAGTAGAGACATGGCCGTACAAAGTGAATGAATGCTCTTCCTACTCAAAGCATCTGCAACAACATTAGCCTTACCCTCGTGATAGATGATCTCCATATCATAATCTCCGATCAGCTCCATCCACTATCTCTGTCGCATGTTAAGCTCCTTCTGAGTATAGATATACTTTAGGCTCTTGTGATCATAAAACACCTTAAAGGTTTCTCCATAAAGGTAGTGCCTCCAAATCTTAAGAGCAAAAACAACTACACCCAGCTCCAGATCATGAGTAGGGTAATTCTCCTCATATGGCTTTAGCTGCCTCGAAGCATAAGCTATAACCTTCCTTGCCTGCATCAAAACACAACCCAGACCATTCTTTGAAGTATCGGTGTATACCTCAAAGTTCTCACATCCCTCTGGAAAAGTTAGAATAGGAGTTGTGGTCAAACATTCCTTTAAGGTCTGAAACGCCGTCTCACAACTCTCATCCCGAACAAATCTGGTCTCTTTCCTCATCAAGGCAGTCATAGGCCGCGCTATAGTAGAGAAATCTTTTACAAATCTCCTGTAATAGCCAGCAAGGCCTAAGAAACTCCGAATCTTGGCAACATTCATCGGTGATTCCCACTTGGTCACGGCCTCAATCTTGCTAGGATCCACAGACACCCCTTTATTAGATATTACATGACCCATAAAAGCCACTTCCTCCAACCAGAACTCACACTTAGATAGCTTGGCATAGAGTTGATTCTCTCTCAGAGTCTGCAAAACCATCCTCAAGTGCTCCTCATGTTCTTCCTTAGTCTTGGAATAGACTAAGATGTCGTCGATGAAAACAACCACAAACCGATCCAAGAACGGTGTAAGGATCCGGTTCATCAAATCCATGAAAGCTGCTGGTGCATTGGTCAACCCAAAAGGCATCACCACATACTCATAATGACCATATCGAGATCGGAATGCTATCTTTGGAATATCCTCATCTGCTATCCTCAACTGGTGATAACCTGACCTCAAATCAATCTTGGAAAATACACCTGCTCCACTCAGTTGATCAAACAAGTCATCAATCCAGGGCAGAGGATACTTGTTCTTTACCGTGACACGGTTAAGCTCCCTGTAGTCGATGCATAACCTCATGCTCCCATCTTTCTTTTTCACAAACAAAACTTGAGCTCCCCAAGGTGACACACTTGGCTGGATATAACCCTTGTCTAACAACTCATGTAACTGTTTCTTCAACTCAGCTAACTCTTTAGGTGCCATACGGTAAGGTGCTTTGGATATAGGACATGTTCCTGGTTTAAGCTCCACACTGAAATCAACATCCCTCGTTGGCGGCAAACTCGGTATCTCTTCCGGAAAGACATCATCAAACTCTCCCACCACAGGTATCTCAGCAGCTGATTGTGACTTTACCCGGGCATCTCTCACATGACAAAGAATCAAGGGGCACTTCTTTCTCAGATATGACTTTAAATTCATCACAACTATGAACTTACACTTAGGTTTTACCACAAACCCTCTATAGGACACCCTAACACCCTTTGGACCCCTCAAATATACTTTCTTTTGTCGACAATCTATCTTGGCATCATACTTACCCAGCCAATCCATCCCGAAAATCACCTCAAACCCATCCATAGGAAACTCTAACAGGTCTACCGGTAAATCTACCCCTCCAACTACCATAGACACTCCCTTATACAACTTGAGACACGACACAGACTCCACTGAAGATATGAACACGTCATCCTTTACAACCTCAAACTTCCCCAAACCCATAGACAAGGCATGACTCCTAGACACAAAAGAATGTGTTGCCCCCGAATCAAACAAAACAAAAGACGGTACATGATGAACAAGAAAGGTACCGGTGACTACATGTACATCATTCTGCGCTTCCTGCTTGTCCATCATAAAGAGCTTCCCACTGTTTTTCTGTCCTCCCCCTTGGACCGAAGGATTGGAGGTGCTCGGCTTGGCTGCCGAATCCTGGGTGGCGCTCTTGTTCTGACGTTGATAAGATCCACCACCGCTGCGGTTATAACTACCCTGGTTGCTTTGTCCACCTCTGTTTCCCCATGATCCACCCGGTCGGTTGCTAGCAAAGCTCTGAGTCGGCCCCTGAGAGAAATTCCCTTGATAAGGTCCCGAACCTGCGCCAGTCTTGCCACTTGTGCACTCCCGCCTCTTGTGGCCTACACCACCACAGTTGAAGCATGTAAGGTTGGAGTTGTCACTCAAACTCCGACCACCAGTCTTTCCCCAACCACGAGATCCCCCAGAGAAACCAGCTCCACCAGAAAAAGCCTTGGCGTGATTGAAGTTACCCCTCTTGTTGCCCGACTGATTGTTGTTTCCACTATCAACCTTCCTTTTCTCGGCAGCAGCCCTTTCATTAATCTCTTTTGAGAGATCTACCATCCTCTTAGCTTAACCAGCTCTCAGATACACTTTCTTGAGGTCAGTGGCAACCCCAGCTGGCAGACGGCTTACGATCTTGGCAGATAGACCCCTCTCAAAACGGAGAGGCAAACCCCTTTGTCCCAACTGCATATCCTCAACATAGCGAGATAACTCTAGGAACCAGTGATAGTACTCAGTGACTGTCATCTCCTCTGTTATGGTGAAGCAATCGAACTCAGACCTCATCTTGTGTCGGATATTCTCCGGCACAAACTGCTCTCTCATAGCGCTCTTCAATCCTGACCAAGGAATGGCCCCCAGACCCTCAGCCTGGTAGTAAGCTCTAGCATCCTCCTTGACGTTTTGCCACCACACGACGGCTTCACCTCTCAGCTAGTACACTACCTGCTCAACGATCATGTCATCAGGACATTTGACCACTTCCATGAGACTTTCCATCTCACGGTGCCATTTCTCAAGCAGCTTTGGTTCCCCAACACCCTCATATGTGGGAGGGTTGAAGCGGGCAATGATGATGCTAAGTTAAGTAGCATCCACCGGCTTCTCCGTCCCCTTTCCCACATTCTTAAGAGCCTCAAGAAGAGCATCTTGTTGCTCAATCATATGAGCAATATCATCAATGGTCATCTCAGAAGCTTGAATTTGCGCGGCAGTTCTTTTAGGCGGCATTTTGAGCTGATAAGAGACAAGAAACGTAAGCACAAAAGCCTACGGCTCAAAATGTAACAATATTCCGCCAAAGAAGCACTCGGCCGAGTACCAGACAGTACTCGGTCGAGTAAAGACTACTCGGTCGAGTATCACTGATGCTCGGTCGAGTAGTCGACCTCAAATTCACAAAACGTATTAGTCGGTCAAGTATAAACAACACTCGACCGAGTATGCTCTACTCGGTCGAGTATGCCTAAATACTCGGTCGAGTAAACACATCCAGTAGCAACTGCTGCTTATTGCCAAACAATACTCGGTCGAGTGCCTGGTTACTCGGCCGAGTACCCCATACTCGGTCGAGTACCTGCCATGCTCGACCGAGTCATGCTAAACGAGCTACAAACGATACACAGGATCCCCTATCATGCTTTCTACCCCAACATACAAACATATATCAACAGGAATTCGACTGCCACATAATAAACATGTAATGATGTCATTCATTCACATACTAAAACCGTTTCACTAAATTTCACATATTTATTCCTTTTACTTCGTTTCAATTCTCGACATACTTTTTTTTCGAATCCATATACACATTCCTTATCACCACATGTTCCAACCATGAACCTTAACATACATGCACATATACGACACAACTCTCAACACACTTCCCCCCGTGAACGGCTCGAGTTTGTGAGGGCCAAATTGCGACTCCGGGACGTCTCCCGAGTCCTTACGGTAGCTCCAAACAACTTTCCCCGGGTTCATTTTATTTAGATTGCCTAAGTTCATTAGGTTCATTTGTTTTAGGTGACGGAATCTTCGGCTCTGATACCACTTTGTAACACCCCCTCATACCAAGGTGCCTTACCAGGACCACCTAGCCATGAAAGTGTGTTACCATCTTGGTTGCCCGAGGTTAGTATATATCAAAAGCGTCTGTCCTAACACATTTATTAGAATAATGAAGAGTGTAAATGTTTACATTAACAAAATCCAATCCAAAACAATAAAATAAATCCAACAACTGACAACTATAAAGTCATAACTAAGACTCGAGACTGTAATGCTATAACTGGTGAAGACGACTCCCCCATGACCGCCCATGCTCACCAAAAGCAACACCTCTCAAGCCTGCTCACCATCCCTGAATGGATCACGACAGATTCCACAAACAACAACAACGGGGTCAGTACCATTCAATCAATATAAGACAAACAAAAAATGAAACCGGCTGATCATCCTCCACAATAACCGACTACACACCGAAGTGTGTAGCCCTGCCAGATTACCTATCGCAACAGGTAATCCACTCCGCCAGCGGGTGACCGCAGCCCATCCCCACCAAGTCCAGCTCATCAACGAGCGACTAACAATCCCTGTCCCTTAATGTGCACATCCCCTCCCGTGACGGGTTCCACGGAGGGCGAACTAGGGTGTGAAGCCACTCCCGCAAGTGACTCCACCACAATCACACACACCACAGCATCACAGCTGTCACAACACCACAGCCGTCACAACACAACCACATCACCACCGTCACCACAACACCCATACTCCGATGATCAGCAGATAACAACAATTACAAAACAACCACAATCTTAAATCAATTAACAGTACTGAGTAGGAGAAACCCTACCTTAGCAACAACAGCAATACGAAAACCGGACAATTAGAAAGGCTCCTCTACGAAGTCTTCTCCTATACAATAACCACATAGCACAATTATACATTGCACAATCCCCTTTCCCCCAATTCCATATATACAGTAAACCCAAAAACAATAGCATAAATGACATGGGGAATAAGGACTTACCAACAGTAGAATGAAAGATTGAACGCTAGGGCTACCACAATCGCACATGAAGGAAATGTAGATCTATATACACTAACATACTCTTATATGTTTATAAATTAATTTGTCATAAAATTAAATGTGGATTTTATGCATGCAAACTAAAATAAATAAGAGAAGAAATCATGTCCTTACATTCAATATTTCGGCTATTAGGGCACAAGAGAGATCTCCTTTCTCTTCTTGTTCTTGAGCTTTTCCAATGGAAGAACAAAGATCTAAGGGTAAGATCTCTCCCTAAGCTTTATACCCAAGGCTTTCTCTTAATTAGAATTAATATTATGAGTACTAGACAATATTAATTCTTGTAGAAAAATGACCCAAAAATATTGTTTGTGCTCTTGAATATTTGGTCAAGAGTAAGGGGATTTTGGAGTTTATTTCTCTAGAATTCTCATAAATTGTAGAGAGTATTTTTCATTTTCTTACACTAGAAAAATAAGAAGCATGAATGAATGAGTAAAGTGAAGAGCTCTCTTCTCTATTGTTGTTGGTGGCCGAAAAAGAGAGCATTGGGTAGTATGCCCAATGCCTCTTGTTTTTGCTCTTCTCAAAAGCTTAGGCTTGCAAGGCTAGTAGGTAGTCTTTAATAATTATGTTTTCCACTAAAATGAAAAGCACAATATTAACCCAACACCCCTCTAATTTCGGCACTTTTATAATAAAATGGATGGTCCATTTTATTTTATCATTTGTCAAATTTGTCACATGTAACATGTTACATGACATGTTACAATGAAATGTATTTTTATCATATTAAAAATCAACATACTCATAAAATATGTCATTTACAAAATTGACTAGTAATTCGTAATTACTCGTACCAAAAATGTTTCCAAATTATAAACTACAACATTCTGTATTTATAATAATTTATTCATTCCGTTTCAATTGTTTCTTTAAACAATAATTTCATCCGAGTAATGATACAATTCGATTACTCAGACCGTATCTCATTTAATCACATTTCAATTTGATACGTAAATTTTACTTCCAAAATCGTCCGTCAATTTTTCAAGTAATTTAATTAACTCGTAACGTTATACGATTAATTAAATAATCAATTAAGAGTGTTGCCCTTTAGGTATGACCTAGGGGTCAATCGATCACCACCGTCACACGACAAGTAATGTCAAACTCTAGTCAGCCAATCATTACCGATATATGTTGACCAGTTGACAGTAACAAAATTACTTCCCAATTGTATTCTTTAAAATGAGATTTAATAATGATATTTAAATCATGTGATCGCACTATTGTTGAGGACACATTTCCCAACAATCTCCCACTTGTGAAGGAAATGTAGATTCATATACATATTTAAGATACTCATATATGTCTAATTAATTTGTCATAAAATTAAATATGGATTTTATGCATGCAAACATAAGATAAAATAGAGGAGAAATCATCCTTACATTGTGATTTCGGTTCTAATGGGCACAAAAGAAATCTCCTTTTCTTTTGTTCTTGAGCTTTCCAAATGGAAGAACAAAGATCTAAGAATAAGATCTCTCCCTAAGCTTTATACCCAAGGCTTTCTCTTAATTAGAATTAATATTATGAGTACTAGATGATATTAATTCTTGTAGAAAAATGACCCAAAAATATGGTTTGTGCTCTTGAATATTCGGTCAAGAGTAAGGGGATTTTGGAGTTTATTTCTCTAGAATTCTCATAAATTGTAGAGAGTATTGTAATTTTCTTACACTAGAAAATTCTCTTGTTATATGAAATGAATTGATTGGAAAAAGAAAACTCTCTTTCTTTCCTTAGGGTGGCCGAAAATTCTTGGCTTGGGTAGGATGCCCAATACCTTTTAATTTTGCTCTTCTCAAAAGCTTAGGTATGCATGCCTACTAGCTAGTTTTCATCATTGTGTTTTTATTAAAATAAATAACACAATATAAAATATATGCCCACCCATTTTTTCGGTTTTAAGACATAAAATGGAGAATCCACTTTATTTTTGTCATTTGTCAAATTTGTCACATGTAACATGTTACATGACATGTTACAATGAAATGTATTTTTATCATATTAAAAATCAACATACTCATAAAATATGTCATTTACAAAATTGACTAGTAATTCGTAATTACTCGTACCAAAGATGTTTCCAAATTATAAACTACAACATTCTGTATTTATAATGATTTATTCATTCCGTTTTAATTGTTTCTTTAAACAATAATTTCATCCGAGTAATGATACAATTCGATTACTCAGACCGTATCTCATTTAATCACATTTCAATTTGATACGTAAATTTTACTTCCAAAATCGTCCGTCAATTTTTCAAGTAATTTAATTAACTCGTAACGTTATACGATTAATTAAATAATCAATTAAGAGTGTTGCCCTTTAGGTATGACCTAGGGGGTCAACTGATCACCACCGTCACACGACAGTAATGTCAAACTCTAGTCAGCCAATCATTACCGATATATGTTGACCGATTTGACAAGAACAAAATTACTTCCCAATTGTATTCTTTAAAATGAGATTTAATAATGATTTTTAAATCATGTGATCGCACTATTGTTGAGGACACATTTCCCAACAATCTCCCACTTGTCCTCGACAAGTGTGCGTCACCAATTCTCTTGTCCTATTACTATCTCCCACTCAATGCAAGGTGTCTTTGGGTCGTACTTGCAAGTGATCATATCGAGAGTGGTTTCCTCGATCTGGAGAATAACCGATTGACCGGACTTATCTATCATAGATACTTTCCGAGCGTGGCCACGCATTTCGATTCATTACTCCTCGAGTGGCCCTGAGATATTGTTTTAACCCTGACAAGGGGATGGACAATTCCTATCGCACTCATTCCCTTCGACTAGCCACAGCCATCATAACCCAAAATATGCCCATTTGACCCCATTTACGAAGGTCGTAGTAACACAAATCAAAGTTAATCTGAAACTGTGCCATCTTAGGTGAATAGTCTTTAGTCAAAAGAATCGACTCATTTAGAATACTATAGCAGCTCTCGCCACGACCAGGCTATATAAATTTGCAGAACTCTATAAGCGGTCATAAGGCCCGACAAGGTGTTCCTAACATCTGCCTATGTGATCGACTAGTCATCTCACATGACCGTATGGCACTTGAACTTGCCATCAATCGCATCACACTCTAGTCACTTCGAGACGTCACCTCATACAAGTGACTATGGGCGAATACAATGTTAATCCGTGTTCACTTTAACGGGGTTCAATTGTCTCTACAACCCGTTTGGATGTAACAAAGTATAATAAAAGAGTTTTAAAGTAAAACTCGAACGACAAATGCGATTATCACATATGAATAGTCAATGCCAGATTACTATTTCATATTCTATAATCTAATTTGATCTTGTACGTAGTTGTCCATTTCAATTCAATTGAAATGACATGATTCATCATGTTTAGCCTTTGAGAAGGCTTTGGTTAGTAGGTTTTATCAACTTCTTGTACCTTACTCAACCTTACTACATACTCGTTTTCCTTTGTAATGTATACATTTGCATTACAAAACTTTTCGAGTACGTGTCGAGATCCAATCAAGACATAGGCCCTCTAGCCTTAGAATAGCTCCCACTGTTTTCACGATTGTGCGGGACTCATCCTACTTGCACATCTCATGATCGCAAGTGTACTCAATTTCCGTTATAAATATCTCTCATTGTTCTTTATTGCCTAGAACGATTCAAGAAAATCTACTTCTTAATAAACATTGCCACAATGGTATCTTAACCATCCTATTGTGTTTTGATTATGGTTTTGTCGGAAACCATGCGCAATCTCAATTGTCAATTGTCACTTGTGTAACACTCTTACACAATATTGCATCATAAACACTTTGCTTTACTCCTTAATGCTTCGCAAGCACTTAAGGGTAATCTTTAAAGCTTACTTGGTAAAGATTACTTAAATCGATTTTAAAACAATTCATCATACTCAAAGTATATGAAATCTTATACATCATTATTCATTTAATTGATCCGCAAAAAGGAAGCAAATGGAATCAATCAAATATGTTCAATTTAATTGAACTAGTCATGAATCTTATCAACATAAGACTTCTTATTGACGCTAATATCATGTGGATTTATCTTCATAAATCCGTATATTAAAGATGTATTATAATACTCCAAAAGTCTTAAATCATTCTCAATGATCAATATCTCATCCACATATCGGACTAATTAAAATTTCCGTAACTCCCACTAAACTCCATGTATAAACACAACTTCTCGACTTATCGAGAAATGTTTTATCACATGATCGAGATGTTGATTCCAACTCATTGATGTCCTACTTAAGACCCTCTCTTAAGTTTCACATTATCTTAGGATTGCAAGAATCTTCAAAACTCAAGATATGTATTGAATACATTCCTTCTAATGAAGAAGTGGGTTTTAGATTCACTTGCTATGTATTTCATAACCTCATAATGAACACAATCCCTAAGAAGATCCAAATAGACTTAAGCATTTCAATTAGTGCAAAAACCCTTTGCGACCAATCTTGCATTGAAATCTCTCTTTATTAGTGCAAAACCCTTTGTCACTAATCAAGCCCTTTTGTTTCGGATTTTTATGGCTCTAAGCCTTGTATTGAGTTGTGACTTTAAACACTCTTATGTAAGTCATATGTTCATTACTTTCTAGAAGTAATCAACTTGAATCAAACAATTTCTTTTGTAAGTTATAAGCTCTTTACTTTCTTAAAAGTAGCATGAATTCATCATTTTTAACAAGTGACGAATTTAACCTCCTAGGTTTTAAAGAAACAATGTCTTACACAAAATGTCTCATGTAGCCAAGAAAGACCAGTTTCTTGCGACATAACATTCTCTGTGGCATTCTTTGTGGCTCTTGAATAATTTCTCCCACTCTGTCTTCTAAAAATAAACTTGTATTTTAGAAAGACAGCTTCACGAGCCGCAAACCCGTCGTACTCGTGTTAATGAAAGAGGGAAAAATGAGCATTTGTTTCTTTGTGAAAACTTACAACCATGGTACCCTTACCATTTCATATCTCATATGATTCGATTTAGTGGAAAAATAATTTAGACAAAAATGATAAAATCCCCAAAAGGATCAAGTAACTCAAAGTAACTTGATTGAAATCCAAACCATATCGAATAGCGTTTGATTTCTTATCTAATCACACATTATTCCATAATGCGTGCTAGGAGAGATTAACTTGTGATACTATATCACATTTCCTTTGGCTTATATCAAAGTCTTCACTTTGATAATCCCATCACGACTAAATCGTGATTCCTTGAACTCTTTGAAATTCTTCAAAGATTTCTCTATTTACCTTATTAAGTGAACATATTATCGTCAACTTAAATCGTTGGTAAAAGAGAATGATCAACCTATTATGGATCAATGATTTATAACCTCGATCTCCTTTTCAACCAAAAGGCACGAGACATCTTGCTTTGAATACAAGATACGCATATACCATTAACAATCTAATGGTTTCAAGAGTACTCGTTAACTCTTTGCGTTCATTATTCCAAAATTTTAAGGTTTAATCTTGGGTTACCAACTTGAGTCTAGCATCATCTTCATGATATATTATTCTAGTTTGGTTTAGAATATAATCACCTTGATAATGGGCTAGCCATACATCAAATCGTGGTGTATAGGGTCACAAAAGTGAAAACCTCTTTTGTATCTTAACAAGTTTATATTCTTATTTAGAGTTTATGCACTTAATAGTCACAATTAAGTACAACTTTAAATCCAAAAACTAGATTAAGTACACAATTACTCTGTCTCTCGATATCATTGTTGCTAGTCGTCATATTCTAATCATCCTATGTATCAAACATAATGATGAAAACCACCACCGGTTTCTAATATTGACGAAGTAATACTAGCAAAATTTATGTTTAATCAAATAAACATTTTTAAAGAAGAAGGTCCCATTAGATGTCCCACAACTAACTTGTTGATTCTTTAATAATTTGGGGTAGTTTCCTTTCTCGTGTCCAACATTTTAAGACAATGGAAACTTTATCGGTCGGGATTGATAGGTTTAGTATCGTTATTCTCAACAACTTTACCTTTAACATTACCTTGTATCAATTCCATTATAATCTTTACTTCTTGAACCTCGTCCTCATCTTAACGGTTTAAGAGAATGCTCCCACTCATTTCAATGAGTCTTTGCTTTGAGAAGCAAAATTGAATTCATGAAGATTACTCTTCATTTGTTCGTTTTAATCTTAAAACTTTCATTGAAGTGGTTGCGCTATTTTGGTCAATTACGAATTCTGACAAAACTAATCACCAAAACAATTTATCGCTTCAAGGTACTTAATTCATTTAAGTATATGAATAACAATACATTGTAAGTAGATGTGTTAGTCAATAATCAAAAACCTGTTTGATAATGAATAACTTTAATCTATACTCTTTACAAGAGATCCTTATCAATGGTTCATTTGAGGTTTTAGAAGCAAATTCATATTTGTCTTTAGTTACGATATTTTAATGGAGATTTGAATCAAAAACGAAATGATATCGTATATGAATTGTGGTAAAGAAATAGAACAATATAAAAACGGAATAGTGGAAAACTTAACATTTATCGTTTTATTAATACTTGGAAAAACAAGTATAGCATTTACATAGTGACCTCTACCCAACTATGATAAATGATTCCAAGACCCAAATTCATATCGACTTAGGCACGGTATGGCCGATGAAACCCTTATCAATATAACTCGGTGGATTAACGCTTTAATCGATTCTACTTTTAGAACTCTTGGTCGATAAAATTACTCTAATATTTATCTATAGCCCGGAACACATGCAACTACGGTCGCGAATACTTCCGTTGAGCTCAATCCAAATTTCGAATAAATGTGTCCATGATCCAAATCCACATCAACTTGGGCACGGTATGGCCGATGAAACCCTCATCAACATGAATTCGGTGGATTGACATTTATCACCCACTTCCCCTACGTAACAAGGTTTGTACCCCGGTAGGGCCGAGTGCACTCCCTCACGAAATAGGTTTTCATGGTTTCTACTATTTGGTAAGGCTATGTCTCAATTGATTGTTTTAGCGAGAGGTCATGTCAATTTATTATCTATCACGTTTTAAGTGAACTAAAGCGGTGAACTACGATAATTCGAATTGACACGGTCGATAAACTCGATAAAATAACAATGCATGTTTAGTTATGGCGATTTAGCGATGCATGCGACATATAAATAAAATGCAAGCATAAAAATAAATAAATCCTAGTATGGCCTTTCCTAAAATAGAAAAACTCTTTAACTATTACATATTCGGAAACCAACTCCATTGGTCCCTTGAACTTCGGTTGTGGCACGCATCTCGAGGTAACACCGTCTTTATGTACCGCCATTCTTGAAGAAATCCGTCTTTGTGAACTCCGGAATGAATAAAATTACATAATAAATTACATAATTTCCTATTATACATTTGTAACTAAAATAAAATAAATCTATTAAATTACAAAACGGTGATACGAGATCACAATAAAATTACAACCAAATCGATATTCCCATACATTTCGGGAAATACCAATTAAAATCTAAGGCCATACTAAGTAAAATTACATAATTCAAAATTACATAAATTAAAATTATGACAATCATAAAGAAAAATGCAGCATTATAATATGTATAAACATGCTCAATTTTAATGCTAAATCGCCTTTAAATAGCCAATATCGTATATTACTCGGTTTTTTCGGATTTGCGTGATTTCAACATTTTATAATCACAAAAATGCATAAACTCATATTTATGCATAAGTTAATTACCCTAACCTCTTAGGACTCAAAATATAGTCTTCACTAATAATTTGACCATAATTAACTTTTATTTACTTAAATTGTTCATAAATGGACCAAAAATTACAAAAATAAGCTATTTAACTTCAAATAAATCCAAAAATTTCAAATAAATTCAAAATTTGAAATTTAAATTCATGAACATTCTGGAAAAATTCCATGACACTCATAATGTTCAAAATCTTAGGTTAAAAATTTCGAAATTTTTCCCGGAAAAACAATGTTGCGGTTTATCGATATTTAATAAAATAATCATAAAAACATGGAAAAATTATTTTCATTAACTTTTCAATTTTAGATCTGAAAAATATAATAAAATGCAACATTAGACGTTTTTCCTAAGTCATAGATTATGTTTTATTAATTTTCAACTAATAATGTCACTATTTATGCCATTTTTCTTCAAAAATTCATAAATCATGCTAAAAGACTTCTTTATAGCCAATTATTTTACACACATCTTGTAAAATTGCATGTGACAACATATTAATTTTCTATGACCAGATTCGAAATTTAACTCATATTAACCTATTTTTCTCTTAAATCCGAATTTAATGATGAAAAATTCATTTTTCGAGCATAACAAGTCCAAAAATTATGAAAATTTACAGGTTATCTCAAAATAATATATGTAACAACATATCCAAAAACCAAGTGAAAATTCGAAGTATAGCTAATTTTCGACCAAAAATGACATTTTTACTCATAAAATCACATTTAAATGCCATTATTGTTAAATATGAACAATAAAAATCCGAAAAATTAACCAAAAAATCCTAAAACACTTTAGGACCAGAAATATTAACATGCATGTAATTATTTCGTGATATATCATAATAACACAAATTTTTCAAGTTTTATTTTGTTATTCATATAACTCGGAAAAACTTTTAACCAATTTGCATGCAAACAACCGTGGCTCTGATACCAATTGAAGGAAATGTAGATTCATATACATATTTAACATACTCATATATGTCTAATTAATTTGTCATAAAATTAAATATGGATTTTATGCATGCAAACATAAGATAAAATAGAGGAGAAATCATCCTTACATTGTGATTTCGGTTCTAATGGGCACAAAAGAAATCTCCTTTTCTTTTGTTCTTGAGCTTTCCAAATGGAAGAACAAAGATCTAAGAATAAGATCTCTCCCTAAGCTTTATACCCAAGGCTTTCTCTTAATTAGAATTAATATTATGAGTACTAGATGATATTAATTCTTGTAGAAAAATGACCCAAAAATATGGTTTGTGCTCTTGAATATTCGGTCAAGAGTAAGGGGATTTTGGAGTTTATTTCTCTAGAATTCTCATAAATTGTAGAGAGTATTGTAATTTTCTTACACTAGAAAATTCTCTTGTTATATGAAATGAATTGATTGGAAAAAGAAAACTCTCTTTCTTTCCTTAGGGTGGCCGAAAATTCTTGGCTTGGGTAGGATGCCCAATACCTTTTAATTTTGCTCTTCTCAAAAGCTTAGGTATGCATGCCTACTAGCTAGTTTTCATCATTGTGTTTTTATTAAAATAAATAACACAATATAAAATATATGCCCACCCACATTTTCGGTTTTAAGACATAAAATGGAGAATCCACTTTATTTTTGTCATTTGTCAAATTTGTCACATGTAACATGTTACATGACATGTTACAATGAAATGTATTTTTATCATATTAAAAATCAACATACTCATAAAATATGTCATTTACAAAATTGACTAGTAATTCGTAATTACTCGTACCAAAGATGTTTCCAAATTATAAACTACAACATTCTGTATTTATAATGATTTATTCATTCCGTTTTAATTGTTTCTTTAAACAATAATTTCATCCGAGTAATGATACAATTCGATTACTCGCACAGTATCTCATTTAATCACATTTCAATTTGATACGTAAATTTTACTTCCAAAATCGTCCGTCAATTTTTCAAGTAATTTAATTAACTCGTAACGTTATACGATTAATTAAATAATCAATTAAGAGTGTTGCCCTTTAGGTATGACCTAGGGGTCAATCGATCACCACCGTCACACGACGTAATGTCAAACTCTAGTCACCAATCATTACCGATATATGTTGACCGGTTTGAGAACAAAATTACTTCCCAATTGTATTCTTTAAAATGAGATTTAATAATGATTTTTAAATCATGTGATCGCACTATTGTTGAGGACACATTTCCCAACAACTTGTCCTCGACAAGTGTGCGTCACCAATTCTCTTGTCCTATTACTATCTCCCACTCAATGCAAGGTGTCTTTCAGGTCGTACTTGCAAGTGATCATATCGAGAGTGGTTTCCTCGATCTGGAGAATAACTGATTGACCGGATTTATCCACTCTGGATACCTTCCGAGCGTGGCCACGCATTTCCAGTTCATTACTCCTCGAGTGGCCCTGAGATATTGTTATAACCCTGACAAGGGGATGGACAATTCCTATCGCACTCATTCCCTTCGACTAGCCACAGCCATCATAACCCAAAATATGCCCATTTGACCCCATTTACGAAGGTCGTAGTAACACAAATCAAAGTTAATCAAAATCGTGCCATCTTAGGTGAATAGTCTTTAGTCAAAAGAATCGACTCATTAGAATACTATAGCAGCTCTCGCCACGACCAGGCTATATAAATTTGCCAGAACTCTATAAGCGGTCATTAGGCCCGACAAGGTGTTCCTAACATCTGCCTATGTGATCGACTAGTCATCTCACATATTTGTATGGCACTTGAACTTGCCATCAATCGCATCACACTCTAGTCACTTCGAGACGTCACCTCATATAAGTGACTATGGGCGAATACAATGTTAATCCGTGTTCATTTTAACGGGGTTCAATTGTCTCCACAACCCGTTTGGATGTAACAAAGTATAATAAAAAGTTTTAAAATAAAACTCGAACGACAAATGTGATTATCACATATGAATAGTCAATGCTTGATTACTATTTCATATTCTATAATCTAATTTGATCTTGTACGTAGTTGTTCATTTCAATTCAATTGAAATGACATGACTCATCATGTTTAGCCTTTGAGAAGGCTTTGGTTAGTAGGTTTTATCAACCTTTTGAACCTTACTCAACCTTACTACATACTTGTTTTCCTTTGTAATGTATACATTTGCATTACAAAACTTCCTGAGTACGTGTCGAGATCCAATCAAGACATAGGCCCTCTAGCCTAAGAATAGCTCCCTTTGTTTTCACAAAGTGTGCGGGACTCATCTTTCTTACACATCTCATGATCGCAAGTGTACTTAATTTCCGTTATAAAAATCTCTCATTGTTCTTTATTGCCTAGAACGATTCTAGAAAATCTACTTCTTAATTAACATTGCCACAATGGTATCTTAACCATCCTAGTGTGTTTTGATTATGGTTTTGTCGGAAACCATGCGCAATCTCAATTGTCAATTGTCACTTGTGTAACACCCTTACACAATATTGCATCATAAACACTTTGCTTTACTTCCTTAATGCTTCTGCAAGCACTTAAGGGTAATCTTTATAGCTTACTTGGTAAAGATTACTTAAATTCGATTTTTGAAAACAATTCATCATACTCAAGGTATATGAAGTGTTATACATCATTTCTTTTTAATTGATTCGGCAGCGGAAGCAAATGAAATCAATCAAATATGTTCAATTTAATTGAACTAGTCATGAATCTTATCAACATAAGACTTCTTCTTGACGCTAATATCATGTGGATTTATCTTCATAAATCCGGATATTCAAGATGTATTATAATACTCCAAAAGTCTTAAATCATTCTCAATGATCAATATGTCATCCACATATCGGACTAATTAAAAATTTCGTAACTCCCACTAAACTCCATGTATAAACATAACTTCTCGACTTATCGAGAAATGTTTTATCACATGATCAAAATGTTGATTCCAACTTATTGATGTCCTACTTAAGACCCTCTCTTAAGTTTCACATTATCTTAGGATTGCAAGAATCTACAAAACTCATGACATGTATTGAATACATTCCTTCTTTTGAAGAAGCGGGTTTTAGATTCACTTGCTACGTATTTCATAACCTCATAATAAAACACAATCCTTAAGAAGATCCAAATAGACTTAAGCATTTCAATTAGTGCAAAACCCTTTGCATCCAATCTTGTATTGAAATATCTCTTTATTAGTGCAAAAACCCTTTGTCACTAATCAAGCCTTTTATTTTCGGATTTTCATGGCTCTAAGCCTTGTATTGAGTTGTGACTTAAACACTCTTATGTAAGTCATATGTTCATTACTTT
The DNA here is from genome assembly GCF_048544455.1 of Silene latifolia. Taxonomy (NCBI): domain Eukaryota; kingdom Viridiplantae; phylum Streptophyta; class Magnoliopsida; order Caryophyllales; family Caryophyllaceae; genus Silene; species Silene latifolia. The sequence goes on from NC_133534.1 coordinate 29,288,098, forward strand.
CTAGAAGTAATCAACTTGAATCAAACAATTTCTTTTGTAAGTTATAAGCTTTTTACTTTCTTTAAAGTAACATGAATTCATCATTTTTAACAAGTGACGAATTTAACCTCCTAGGTTTTGAAGAAACAATGTCTTACACAAAACGTCTCATGTAGCCAAGAAAGACCAGTTTCTTGCGACATAACATTCTCTGTGGCATTCTTTGTGGCTCTTGAATAATTTCTCCCACTCTGTCTTCTAAAAATAAACTTGTATTTTAGAAAGACAGATTCACGAGCCGCAAAACCCGTTGTACTCGTGATAATTGAAGAGGGAAAAATGAGCATTTGTTTCTTGTGAAAACTTACAAACATGGTACCCTTACCATCTCATATCACATATGATTCGATTTAGTGGAAAAATAATCTAGACAAAATGATAAAATCCCCAAAAGGATCAAGTAACTCAAAGTAACTTGATTGAAGTCCAAACCATATCGAATAGCGTTTGATTTCTTATCCAATCACACATTATTTCATAATGCGTGCTAAGAGAGATTAACTTGTGATACTATATCACATTTCCTTTGGCTTATATCAAAGTCTTCACTTTGATAATCCCATCACGACTAAATCGTGATTCCTTGAACTCTTTGAAATTCTTCAAAGATTTCTCCTTTTACCTTATTAAGTGAACATATTAGCGTCAACTTATATCGTTCGTAAAAGAGAATGATCAACCTATTTTGGATCGATGATATACAACCTCGATCTCCTTTTCAACCAAAAGGCACGAGACATCTTGCTTTGAATACAAGATACGCATATACCATTAACAATCTAATGGTTTCAAGAGTACTCGATAACTCTTTACGTTCATCTTTCCAAAATTTAAGGTTTAATCTTGGGTTACCAATTTGAGTCTTACATCATCTACATGATATATATTATACTAGTTTGGTTTAGAATATAATCACCTTGATAATGGGCTAGCCATACATCAAATCGTGGTGTATAGGGTCACAAAAGTGAAAACCTCTTTTGTCTCTTAACAAGTTTATATTCTTATTTAGAGTTTATGCACTTAATAGTCACAATTAAGTACCACTTTAAATCCAAAAACTAGATTGAGTACACAATTACTCTATCTCTTGACTTCATTGTTGCTAGTCGTCATATTCTAATCATCCTATGTGTCAAACATAATGATGAAAACCACCACCGGTTTCTAATATTGACGAAGTAATACTAGCAAAATTATGTTTAATCAAATAAACATTTAACGAAGAAGGTCCCATTAGATGTCACACAACTAACTTGTTGATACTTCAATAATTTGGGGTAGTTTCCTTTCTCGTGTCTAACATTTAAGACAATGGAAACTTTATCGGTCGGCATTGATAGGTTTAGTATCGTCATTCTTAACAACTTTACCTTTAACATTACCTTGTATCAATTCCATTATAATCTTTACTTCTTGAACCTCGTCCTCATCTTAACGGTTTAAGAGAATGCTCCCACTCATTTCAATGAGTCTTTGCTTTGAGAAGCAAAATTGAATTCATGAAGAACACTCTTCATTTGTTCGTTTTAGTCTTAAAAACTTTCATTGAAGTGGTTGCGTTATTTTGGTCAATTACGAATTCTTGACAAAACTAATTACCAAAACAATTTTATCGCTTTGATGTACTTAATTCATTTAAGTACATGAAAAACAATCCATTGCAAGTAGATGTGTTAGTCAAGAATCAAAAACCTGTTTGATAATGAACAACTTTAATCTATACTCTTTACAGGAGATCCTTAGCAATGGTTCATTTGAGGTTTTAGAAGCAAACTCATATTTGTCTTAAGTTACGATATTTTAATGGAGATTTGAATCAAAAACGAAATGATATCGTATATGAATTGTGGTAAAGAAATAGAACAATATAAAAACGGAATAGTGGAAAACTTAACATTTATCGTTTTATTAATACTTGAAAAACAAGTATAGCATTTACATAGTGACCTCTACCCAACTATGATAAATGATTCCAAGACCCAAATTCATATCGACTTAGGCACGGTGGGGCCGATACATCCTTTATCAATATAACTCGGTGGATTAACGTTTAATCGATTCTACTTTTAGAACTCTTGGTCGATAATATTACATTAACAATTATCTATAGCCCAAAACACATCGACAAGGGCACGGTGGGGCCGATACATCCCTTATCAAATACTTTTGTTGAGTTCAATCCAAATTTCGAATAAATGTGTCCATGATCCAAACCCACATTAACTTGGGCACGGTGGGGCCGATACATCCCTCATCAACATGAATTCGGTGGATTAACATTTATCACCCACTTCCCCTACGTAACAAGGTTTGTACCCCGGTGTGGCCGAGTGCACTCCCTCACGAAATAGGTTTTCATGGTTTCTACTATTTGGTAAGGCTATGTCTCAATTGATTGTTTTAGCGAGAGGTCATGTCAATTTATTATCTATCACGTTTTAAGTGAACTAAAGCGGTGAACTACGATAATTCTAATTGACACGGTCGATAAACTCGATAAAAGATAATGCATGTTTAGTTATGGCGATTTAGCGATGCATGTGACATATAAATAAAATGCAAGCATAAAAATAATTAAATCCTAGTATGGCCTTTCCTAAAATAGAAAAACTATTAATCTATTACAAATTCGGAAACCAACTCCATTGGTCCCTTGAACTTCGGTTGTGGCACGCATCTCGAGGTAACACCGTCTTTATGTATCGCCATTCTTGAAGTAATCCGTCTTTTGGAACTCCGGAATGAATAAAATTATATAATAAATTACATAATTTCCTATTATACATTTGTAACTAAAATAAAATTAAATCTATTAAATTACAAAACGGTGATACGAGATCACAATAAAATTACAACCGAATCGATATTCCCATACATTTCGGGAAATATCAATTAAAATCTAAGGCCATACTAAGTAAAATTACATAATTCAAAATTACATAAATTAAAATTATGACAATCATAAAGAAAAATGCAGCATTTATAATATGTATGAACATGCTCAATTTTATGCTAAATCGCCTTTAATTAGCCAATATCATATATTACTCGGTTTTTACGGATTTGCGTGATTTCAACATTTTATAATCACAAAAATACATAAACTCATATTTATGCATAAGTTAATTACCCTAACCTCTTAGGACTCAAAATTTAGTCTTCACTAAAAATTTGACCATAATTAACCTTTATTTACAAAATTGTTCATAAATGGACCAAAAATTACAAAAATAAGCTATTAAACTTCAAATAAATCCAAAAATTTCAAATAAATTTAAAATTTGAAATTTAAATTCATGAACATTCTGGAAAAATTCCATGACACTCATAATGTTCAAAATCTTAGGTTAAAAATTTGAAATTTTTTAGGAAAAACAATGTTGCGGTTTATCGATATTTAATAAAATAATCATAAAAACATGGAAAAATTATTTTCATTAACTTTTCAATTTTAGATCTGAAAAATATAATAAAATGCAACATTAGACGTTTTTCCCAAGTCATAGATTATGTTTTAGTAATTTTCAACTAATAATGTCACTATTTATGCCATTTTTCTTCAAAAATTCATAAATCATGCTAAAAGACTTCTTTATAGCCAATTATTTTACACACATCTTGTAAAATTGCATGTGACAACATATTAATTTTCTATGACCAGATTCGAAATTTAACTCATATTAACCTATTTTTCTCTTAAATCCGAATTTAATAATGAAAAAACCATTTTTCGAGCATAACAAGTCCAAAAATTATGAAAATTTGCAGGTTATCTCAAAATAATATATGTAACAACATATCCAAAAACCAACTTAAAATTCGGAGTATAGCTAATTTTCGACCAAAAATGACATTTTTACTCATAAAATCACATTTAAATGTCATTATTGTAAATTATGAACAATAAAAATCCGAAAAATTAACCAAAATATCCTAAAACACTTTAGGACCAGAAATATTAACATGCATGTAATTATTTCGTGATATATCATAATAACACAAATTTTACAAGTTTTATTTTGTTATTCATATAACTCGGAAAAACTTTTAACCAATTTGCATGCAAACAACCGTGGCTCTTGATACCGATTGAAGGAAATGTAGATCTATATACACTAACATACTCTTATATGTTTATAAATTAATTTGTCATAAAATTAAATGTGGATTTTATGCATGCAAACTAAAATAAATAAGAGAAGAAATCATGTCCTTACATTCAATATTTCGGCTATTAGGGCACAAGAGAGATCTCCTTTCTCTTCTTGTTCTTGAGCTTTTCCAATGGAAGAACAAAGATCTAAGGGTAAGATCTCTCCCTAAGCTTTATACCCAAGGCTTTCTCTTAATTAGAATTAATATTATGAGTACTAGACAATATTAATTCTTGTAGAAAAATGACCCAAAAATATTGTTTGTGCTCTTGAATATTTGGTCAAGAGTAAGGGGATTTTGGAGTTTATTTCTCTAGAATTCTCATAAATTGTAGAGAGTATTTTTCATTTTCTTACACTAGAAAAATAAGAAGCATGAATGAATGAGTAAAGTGAAGAGCTCTCTTCTCTATTGTTGTTGGTGGCCGAAAAAGAGAGCATTGGGTAGTATGCCCAATGCCTCTTGTTTTTGCTCTTCTCAAAAGCTTAGGCTTGCAAGGCTAGTAGGTAGTCTTTAATAATTATGTTTTCCACTAAAATGAAAAGCACAATATTAACCCAACACCCCTCTAATTTTAAGACTTTTATAATAAAATGGATGGTCCATTTTATTTTATCATTTGTCAAATTTGTCACATGTAACATGTTACATGACATGTTACAATGAAATGTATTTTTATCATATTAAAAATCAACATACTCATAAAATATGTCATTTACAAAATTGACTAGTAATTCGTAATTACTCGTACCAAAAATGTTTCCAAATTATAAACTACAACATTCTGTATTTATAATAATTTATTCATTCCGTTTCAATTGTTTCTTTAAACAATAATTTCATCCGAGTAATGATACAATTCGATTACTCAGACCGTATCTCATTTAATCACATTTCAATTTGATACGTAAATTTTACTTCCAAAATCGTCCGTCAATTTTTCAAGTAATTTAATTAACTCGTAACGTTATACGATTAATTAAATAATCAATTAAGAGTGTTGCCCTTTAGGTATGACCTAGGGGCTCAACTGATCACCACCGTCATCACACGACAAGTAATGTCAAACTCTAGTCAGCCAATCATTACCGATATATGTTGACCAGTTGACAGTAACAAAATTACTTCCCAATTGTATTCTTTAAAATGAGATTTAATAATGATATTTAAATCATGTGATCGCACTATTGTTGAGGACACATTTCCCAACAGCACACACAGTGGAAGATTAGGGAGTGATTAGAGTATCGTAAAATGATTAGGGTTGCAAAATGACGTTTAGAAACTGATCTTCACAATTAAATAACCCTAAACACTCCCGCATCAAACCGCTGAAATATTACTCGCCAGACCGGATACTCGGTCGAGTAAAGTGTATACTCGGTCGAGTATCCTCTACTCGGTCGAGTATTCACTATACTCGGCCGAGTATTCCTCGGCAGAACCCAAATAGACTACACTCTTGACACTACTCGGCCGAGTAGGCTCGACTCGGTCGAGTACTTAGCTTATAAAAATCTGTAGTATTACAGTTTAATTATGAATTGGTTGTTTCCGTTGCGCGTGGGAGATTGGCGCTAATTTCCTAACAATTTTTATATACCATTGAGTTTTCAAAATATTCAGTATTGATCGATTGTGCTCGAAATATAATGGTTTGTGTTTGTTTCTTATTAATTTTTGTTGGATTTTGTTGAAATCGTTGCTTAGATATTTAAAATGGTTTGATAATTTTAAATATAGTGATTTGTATGATTGTTTTTTTGATGAATTATTTCTAAATTTTTTAATTATTAATTTTAATTTTTTTATGAAGATGGAGATGATGATGATAAGTCGTTGGTGATATTGATTGATGATGAAGATGTTGATATGTCTTTGGTGTTATAGATTGATCGGTTGTGCTTGGAATATAATGGTTTGTGTTTATTTCTTATTAATTTTTGTTGGATTTTGTTGAAATCGTTGCTTAGGTATTTAAAATGGCTTGATAATTTTAAATATAGTGATTTGTATGATTGTTTTTTTGATGAATTATATCTAAATTTTTTAATTATTAATTGTAGTTTTTTTTATGAAGATGGAGATGATGATGATGATGATGATGATGATAAGTCGTTGGCGATATTGATTGATGATGAAGATGTTGATATGTCTTTGGTGTTATAGATTGGCGATGAAGATGTGAGATTTAGATTGATTGATTTAGATTGATGATTGTTGATGAATGTTGTAACTTCAATTAGATAGTGTGTAACATTATTCTTGTAAGGGTGTAACTTCAAGTAGTGTGTAACTTCAGTTGTATATCATGTAACTTCAGTTTTGTAAGGGTGTAACTTTAGTACTTTACGAGTGTAACTTTAATCTTGTAAAGTCATTTTGTATATACAAGTTTGAATATTACTAATTTGAATGTTTGTAATTTTAGCACAAGTTATGTAACTTTAGTGCTTCATGAGTGTAACTTTAGTGCTTCATGAGTATAACTTTAATTTTTCACGAGTGTAACTTTAATCTTTTAGGGTCATTTTGTATATAAAATTTTGAATTTATTAATTTGAATTTTTGTAATTTTAGCACAAGTTTATGTAACTTTATTGAATTACGAGTGTAACTTTAGTGTTTTGCGAGTGTAACTTTTATCCTTGACGAGTGTAACTTTAGTCCTTTGGTCATTTTGTATATGTAAAATTTGAATTTGTGTAACTTTATCACATGTCTATCTAATTTGAATTGTTGAAGGTGTAACTTTAATATGTGGCGTGTATAATTTTAACAAAGCAAGTGTGTAACTTTAGTTCGTTCCACCACCCTTGCCTCTTCATTCAGAATCCAATTAATTATATGAGTAAATTAATTAATTAAGTTCAAGTAAAAATAGTGTAACTTCAAGTAGGCATGGTGTAATTTCAAGTAAATGAGATAATTTCAAGCAAATAGGGTGTAACTATCGAGTAATTAGCCGTACTCAAAATTTCAAAAACTCAATGGTATTCAAAAATATTATCATTGCGTCGGGCTCGAAAAAATAATAAATATAGGATTTTATTTCGTCTTAATCAGAGTCCGTATGAAGATTTACGGAGTCTTTTACGAACCCGCTTTTATTTTACGCGTGTATGAAATTTCGTTATAATATTTTGATAATTGAAATATAGATGATAGTATATTAATTTAATAAATTAGTTGATAGAAAAGAGAAAGTAATTGATTAGAAAAATTAGTAATCAATGTATATATATGAAAGAGACTTTTTTCAGGCACTTTGAGAGTCTCCAATTTTTCTAAAACACGATTTTTATTTTCACAAAGATTAACTTAGTTGAAGATAATTATTTTTTAGCTAATAAAATAAGATAACAGATATAGTAAATTACAAAAAGATTGAGTTTTATAATAACCATACAAAAAGACTGAGTTTTATAACTTAGTTGAAGATAATTATTTTTGACATAAAGTCTTTAATTGATTTTTTTTATTTTATGAGTGCTTGAATGTTTATTTCCATTCCGTACTATATAGAACTTTGAGAGTCTCCAATTTTTCTAAAACACGATTTTTATTTTTACAAAGATTAACTTAGTTGAAGATAATTATTTTTGAGCTAATAAAATAAGATAAGAGATATAGTAAATTACAAAAAGATTGAGTTTTATAATAACCATACAAAAAGATTGAGTTTTATAACTTAGTTGAAGATAATTATTTTTGACATAAAGTCTTTAATTGATTTTTATTTTATTTTATGAGTGCTTGAATGTTTATTTCCACTCCGTACTATATAGAAAAGAGATGTTTAACATCGGTTAAAGTAGTAAGCATTTTTTATAATGTGTATGCTCATGCTACTTTTATTCAGTAGTCCAAATTATACCACAACACTGACATAGACAAGTTTATCATTCAAAGTGATAACTTATACGTATTATATTCTTTCATGTTCTGTTGTAACACAAACACTAACTACCTCCGCACAAGCCGATGAGTATATATCTCTCTTCCCTCAAATAGCCTCTTCATGTTTTTATACATTTATTATTTATTATTTTGCATTGTTTTTATTTCTGTGTTTCATATAGATTTATATATGTGATTCTTTTAGTTTTTTCTGCTTTACGACTCCGTAGTATATGATGTTTCTCATACAAAATCATGGTGCAGGTACAAATTATAATAGAAGAACAGATTGTGATAATAACAAGTTCCTATTTTAATTGTATACACCTCGATACTATAAGGAGTGTAGAAGTAGCGGTAAGAGTTCAGCATATGTTTTGTATTTTCAATTAAACACTGCTTATTTGTGCTCTTCAATATTTGTTTCATAACGTCTGCACTGTTTTTTTTAGTTGCATGGAGTTGATATTCAAAGACTTTAATTCTAACTTGGATCTATGTTGGTCAATCCTGAAAGTTATTTAGCATTTGTTTCTTTCAAACTTTAGTTCGTTTTGTGATATTATTGAATCGTTTGTAATGCGCAGGTACACAAAATACAAGCTCTTTGTTTACTTACCGGATTAATTGGTAATTCTAATATTTGTTAGGGTATGAGATTATTACTTTGTGACTTAATCCAATTCTTTTAATTCATAATATTTGAATAAAATATTCATTACTTATATTATTTGTGTTGGTTTTAATTTTATTTACGTGCTAATTAATGAGATTATAAAACATAGGGGTCAATGGGTGATACACTAATTGCTGAAATTATCTTCTTCCGAGTAATATGAAAAGTGATTAGCTCTATTGGAATTATTACTTATTATAGGCCTCTCAAAAGAAGAGTAATATCTAGATGGTGATGAACGCTTGACGATTCAAATAAAAGGGGCCAATAACTTACATGAGCTTTACTTACACAATTCCTACACATCAATCTTTAAGTCAAGTAAATCCAAACAAGCCCTCAAGTGGAAAGCGGAAGAACTGGCAGCAACATGGTCAAGCATCCAAGGCTTACGATATTGAACAACGAGTTTAGCGGCTATGCTACCTTCATTGCAGGTAAAGAGGTAGAAGAGAGTGTACTAACGTTGATATATATAAAGCACATGAACTTGAGGAGTGAAATTAGAGATTTCATCGAGTGAATTAATCATATCTAGGGATGCAAATACTATCGATCATTAGTTAGTATATATGCATTCTCACAAGTCACAATACAAAAGACATAAAGTCTTTAATTGATTTTTTTATTTTATGAGTGCTTGAATGTTTATTTCCACTCCGTACTATATAGAAAAGAGATGTTTAACATCGGTTAAAGTAGTAAGCATTTTTTATAATGTGTGTTTTTTTTAAAACACATCCTAATGTTTTTATCTTGGGTTTACTGAACTATAGTGTTGAGAAGAAGAATAAAAAGATGCTCAAGTTCGTCAGTACATGAGCATCACAGTGGGTTAACGCGTATAATTAGCACATATTTATGATAATATATTCTCTCCTATTTCAATACATTTCGATTATTTGAACTAAATAACCCTAAAATCAAGAAACATTCTACAAAAAAGATTTCCATTTTTTACCAGCTCACTTAAACATAAAACACTATTTAATTACCGTGCAACGCACGGGCATGAAATCTAGTTAAAATTATGAGAGACAAAGCATTAATTGCATTTGGGTGAGTTGTGACACCCTTAAATTTAGCGATAATTAAAAACGTAAAATCTACGAAAAACTGACAGGATATGTTTGTAATTGGTTCAACTAGACAAAACCTGTATTTTTTTAAAATTTTCCTAAACCATTCACAAACATCTCCAACTTAAGAGTGCCAAAAACCTGCAAAAGCTAATAAACTTATTTACATAACCACGCTAAAGACACGGGAATATAATGATACAAACCAAAATAGAAGAGGGAGACATATGTCCCTTTAAAATATATACAAAACCAAAAGTTAAAGGTTTCTACAAAATAAAAACCAAACTAAGTCCAAGGTTCTCTTGCTCACTAGCTCGTCCGTGAACCCCAACTAAGCATCAAGTACCTGTCAATCGCATTTTATACAAACACGAAAGCCACAATTCAGTGGGGAGTAACTTCGAGTCCTCCCAGCCACGAAACGTCATATTTAATGTAACATGTAATGAAACATGTAAACAACATGATAAGTAATTCAATTATCAAGTATTCTAACATGTGAGCCCTAAACTGACCAAACTAAACTATCATGTGAAACATATAACAAGCAGTAATTCAAACTTTATCAATTGTAACCGGCTTACATCTCACCTATTACAATTCATAAAATCACCATACAAGAAAGGGCAATATATCAAAGACAGGCATAAGTTCTTAGTCCCGTCAATAGTCACTCTGTAACTCGAGTCTATACCACGAGGTAGGGAAGGTAATCGAACCGGTATCTTGGCTCAGCGGTTAATATTAATAAAACATGGCCAAGACACAACACAACCCTAGCCTAAAATCTCTTGGAGACCTAGACATGCGGATACACACCACCGCACCCAAGACCCACAATTTTTCTAAAACAAAGTGAGTACTCTAAGGAGTCCACCAAAGGGTTGGCTAGTACTTAAGCTGACCACTTACTATCAAAACAAGTAACGAGGTCATGCCCCAACTTGGATATAATCCCAACAAGTCAGGAACACAAAGGCTATTAAGCAGTGAACATATACTCGTCAAAGACTATAAAGACCTATCTATGACAAACACAACAACCTGCAAGAAGTATTCATATAAAATTTCATCCAACCGAATTTTTACCCGCAACCCCAGTCCTGCGACAGGTACGGGTTAAATTGCGGCTGACCAATCACTCAATTGACTGACATCGAATCAGTCAAAGGGACTAAGGCTCAGTTTTCGGCACAATCAACAAAACATTACAATTATCGCTATAAAATTCATTTTATAATCTACCCTAACATGTGATAACTATCAATATGAGCATAATTTTACCAACCTCAATATCTTTACTACTAACATTATTCAATTCAAAGGTTTAACCATATGATTCTTATTCTAACTATAACATTAATGAACCTAAAATGATGAACAAAGCATGAAAAACCGCGAAACAAGCAACGGGCTGACCCGGGCCAGCCGTGGGCCTGCCATGGGCCTGTCGGGTCTGCTGCCGCCACTCCCACACCTCCATTTCTCCATTTTTGTTCAGTATAACACCGTCTGAAATATAATTAATCGTTCCCAATACTAACATGTTATCTTAAACTAACAAAAGAGATACATGCAACCCATTTTAAACATGTGAAAATTTACTACTCAACCAAAAATCACAAAAACATACAAAAAGCAAAGATTGTGACGATTATTCCACTACAAGAAAACAAGACAAAGGCGACAGACATGCTACAGTCGCCAATTTGGCGACAGGAAAAAAAACGCGGGCGACCACAACCCGTCGCCAATTTGGCGACTATACCTTTTTATCCAAAAATCCGTATGAAATCCCAGGGCGACGCAATATTATCCAATTTGGCGACCGAAAACAGTCGCCAAATTTGGCGACCATTACCCGTCGCCAATTTGGCGACCAAAAACGGTCGCCAATCGTCTGTATATTTTTTTTTGCCAGTTTCTTCACCCCGTCCCCTTCATTCACTCTAACATCAACTTAAAAAAATAAAAAACGCCCAGAAATCCGACGACCCGACGCCACCACCAATACAACGACCACCGGACGCCACCACTCGCCGCCGCCATCCGCACACTACATCACTACCGACCCTTTGTTTTTAATAAAGGTTTGTTTTCGACTCAAATCGATTTAATTACTTCAATCCTTCATATTTTGTTTAAGTTGTGATGCTTATTTAGTATCTAGTTGTAATTTATACATTAGTGATGCTTATTATTGTATGTAGTTGTAATTTAATTAGCATTTTTGTTAATTAATTTGAGTTAGGGTTAGAAATTGGGGTTTTTGTTAAATTAGTAATGTGATTTGATTAGGGGATGTAATTGAAGGTAATCTTGATAATATTAGTATTATTGAAGGTAGTAACTTAGTTTTAGTAATATTGAAGTAGTATTGTTGAAGGTAGTATAGTTTTATGAAGGTAGTATAATGTTAGGATTGTATAAATTTGCCTTATAATTAACCAAATTAAGTTAGAATGATTTAATTAGCATTTTTGTTAATTAATTTGAGTTAGGGTTAGAAATTAGCATTTTTGACAACTTGTATAATTAACCAAATTAATTAAGTTAGAATGATTTAATTAGCATTTTTGTTAATTAATTAGCATTTTTCTTGATAGAATGAGCATGATGTATAAATTTGTTAAATTAGTAATGTCATTTAATTAGGGGATTGTATAAATTTGCCTTATAATTTTGACAACTTGTTTAATATATAATGACCTAGTACCCGTTCAAGAATTACTCATTAGGAGCAATTCTTGAATAGTCCCCATTTTGGGACTGTCTTTGTACGTTTCAAGTCACTTAGGTAGTAAACACATAGTTGTGATTTTATTAATGAGAAAAGAATTTGGTTGCAAATTTCTCCAATGTTCTCTGAATACATATGTGGAATATGTATCTTTTCCACATTGTGTATTTGAAGAACTAAGGGGAATTCTTTGCTTTAATTTTTTTCTCATTAATAATTCACAAATGTGTGTTTGCTAGTGACTTGAAACGTACATTGATGGGTTTAGGTTGGAGTGATAAGGACCCAATTGAAATCTTGAAATTAGCATAAAATGGAGGATGAGATAACCATTGCTTTTTTTGTTGAAATTAAATATTATTATTTAAAATGGTTAGTTTGCTATATATTGCTTATAGATTAAAATGAAGAGATCTGAACGTAGCTGGATGTACGAAGAAAGAGTAGATAAGAAGAAACGTCCTATCGCTAGATTTGTAAAGGGAGTTCGTGGATTTATTGAATTTGCTAGATGTCAAGATTCATATGATTTGGAACAACATAAACTTAGGTGTCCTTGTACTAAATGTAAAAACTTAAAATATTTATTTGACATTGAAGTAGAAGAGCATCTTGTTACAAATGGTTTTTTTCCAAACTACTACAATTGGATCTCCCATGGAGAAAAATATTATCCCGAAGAGCCTCAAATCCAACAAAATGATGAGAACCCATATAGAGAAATGGTACTTGATGCCTTTCAGTCTAATGATTTCATTAATGACGACCGTGTACCAATGATTGATGAAGAACAACCAAACCCAAGAGCAAAAGCCTTTTTTGACATGCTAAGTACTTCCGAAAAACCTTATATGAGGGGAGTAGAATGACATTGTTACAAGTTGCATCCAGGATAGTTTCTTTAAAATGTGAGTATAATATGCCATTTAAAGCCGTTGATAGTATTGCTACGTTGGTTGAGGATGTTATACCCGATAATAATGTTATGACCCGAAATTTCTATAATACCAAGAAAGTGGTCAAAGGTCTTCAACTTCCACATGAAAAGATTGATGCATGTCCTAAAGGATGTATGCTTTTTTGGAAAGATGATGCTTTGCTTGACAAATGTAAGAAATGTCAAAGGGATAGATATGAGACAAGTGAAGGAAATATTGTTTTGAAGGGGAAGAAGGGTAATAAAAGGAGTGGAAAGAGAAAGAAACCAATATCAGAAAACACATTAATTTATTTTCCATTAGCTCCTAGACTTCAAAGAATGTATGCCACGAAAAATCTTGCCAACCAAATAAGATGGCACAAAGAAAATCCTCGTACACCAGGAAAGATGTGTCATCCGAGTGACGGGGAGGAGTGGAAGCGTTTTGATAGGTTATATCCCGATTTTGCCAAGGAACCTCGCAATGTGAGACTTGGCTTGTGTACGGATGGGTTTGACCCTTTTGGCCAGTTTGGTAGAAACTACTCGTGTTGGCCCGTAATGACCACGCCGTACAACTTATCTCCTTGGCTTTGTCTGAAAAGACAATTTATTTTCCTCTCTTTACTTATTCCGGCCCCGATAACCCAAAAAACCATCTCGGATGTTTATTTACAACCGTTGGTGGAGGAACTGAAGTATTTGTGGGAAGTTGGTGTAGAAACATTTGATGTGTCGAAGAAGCAAAATTTCCAACTAAGAGCTTCATTGTTATGGACTATAAATGATTTTCCCGCATATGGTATGCTATCAGGATGGGCAACCGCTGGGCGAAAGGCATGTCCTTATTGCATGGATAGGAGTAAAGCATTTTATCTTCCTAATTCCAAAAAAATTAGTTGGTTTGATTGTCATAAATGCTTCTTACCGGATGGACATATTCATAGAGAGAACAAGAAATCTTTCTTAAAAGGTAAGGAGGTGCGTGACAATGCTCCGGTTCGACTCCAAGGGGATGAGATATGGGAGGTTGTACGTGATTTGCCAACAACTATCGATGGGACTGAAGAAGAGTTTAAAGAGTTGAAAAAGAAAAAAATGGTTGGTTTAAAAGAAGTATTTTTGGGAGCTTCCCTCTTTGGAAAACAATGTTGATCGGACACAATTTGGATGTGATGCACATAGAGAAGAACTTCTTTGAGTTACTTATTCATACGATTATGGATGTAAAAGGAAAGACACGTGATGATATTAATTCAAGAATAGAATTGAAGAAATTTTGTGATCGTCCTAAACTTCATATTCGTAAGGATGGGGCTAAACCAAAAGCCATATTTACTCTTGACAAAGCTCAAAGAAAGGTATTGTGCGATTGGATAGGAAACTTGAAGTTTCCCGATGGATATGCATCCGATTTGAGCCGTTGTGTTGATTTGAAGGAACGGAAGTTGAAAGGGTTGAAAAGTCATGATTGTCATGTTTTCATGGAGCGCTTATTACCCGTGGCTTTTAAAAATTTACTCCCGACTACAGTTTGGAATGCGATTCTGAGAAATAAGTAAATTTTTTAGAGATTTGTGTTCCTCCACGATATCGATTGAGGACATGAGTCGTTTAGAAGACCAAATACCAGAAATTTTGTGTAAACTTGAGATGATATTTCCGCCTTCTTTTTTCAATTCGATGGAGCATCTACCTATCCATTTGCCATATGAAGCTAAAGTTGGTGGACCCGTCCAATATAGGTGGATGTATCCTTTCGAAAGGTTTCTTAATCATGTGAAGAAAAAAATTGGTAATAAAGCTCGTGTGGAAGGTTCTATATGCAATGCCTACCTAACGGAAGAGATTGCCAATTTTTGCTCTCTTTATTTTGAAAAACATATTGAGACCAAAGTAAAATACTTGAATATTGATGAAGCGGATGAACTAGACACAAGTATACCCAAGTGTTTCCAAATGCAGGATGAAATAGGGTGTTTATCAGCTGGGGGAACAAGATTTCTGGATGACAAGGAATATAACCGTGACCACCTTTATGTGCTATCTAATTGTGAGGTTTTGGAGCCATATGAAGCTCAATTTGTGACAGATTTCATTAAAGACCACCCAAATGTGAACAGAGAGGATGTTTGGCATAAGCATGAGGATCAATTTCCAGCCTGGTTTCGGAAGCATGTATGTAAGCTAAATATTCAAGATGATGTGATAAGAAGCTTGGCTTTGGGTCCTTCTCGAAAGGTTGTGACGTGGAATCGATATTCAATTAATGGGTTTAAGTTTCAAACATTTGACTATGGCAAAAGTAAGGCTAAATGCAACTACGGCGTTACTATTTCTTCTCTTGATGGCAATGAATATTATGGCATATTAGAGGATATCTTTGAGTTGTGCTACAATGGCCGGGATCGGAGTTATAAAACCGTCTTATTCAAGATTCAATGGAGGGATAATTCCGTAGCTGGAACGAGAGTCCATGATCGTTACAAACTCGTGGAAGTGAATCATACTCGAACCTACTCTCAATATGACCCATTTATACTTGCACAACAAGCTCATCAAGTTTATTTTGCATCTCTTCCGAGCACAAGTAATGATAGACAACAAAAGCAATGGTGGGCCGTTTTTAAAACAAAGGCACGATCAGAAGTTGATACATCTTTTTTCCAAGAAGAGGTTGTATCGTAAAAGCAGTTTTGTCCCAGTTGATCATGATGAAATTATTTATGCAAATGAGATAGAAGCGGAGGAGTTAGAAGAGGAAGAAGAAGAGAATGATAAGGAGAGGGATGAGATAGAAGAGGGGGAAGAAGAAGAAGAGGAGAAGGAAGAGGAAGAAGAAGAAGAAGAAGAAGAAGAAGAAGAAGAAGAAGAAGAAGAAGAAGAAGAAGAAGAAGATGAAGATGATGATGATGATGAGTAAGAGAAGGTATTGAAAGTATACATATCAAAATTTGGAAACAATTATTAGCGTTTTATTTTTTCTTTTATACCTGTTTATTAGGTTTTATTTTTTTGTATCTTATAATAATTATCCTGTAATATTTGCTAACACTTTTTAATCAATTGTAGTACACATGGCTCGTGGAGGAGGTAGGCAGCGCGGAGGCTATAGTGAGGGAGGTAGTAGCTCCAGGAGAGCGGAGGAGGAGGGCGTTGACCGTTCTACTACGGAGGTGAGTGAGGAGGAGGAGGAGGAGGTTGGTGTACCCCGACATATGCGACGGCAGGATGATCCTTGATCCGAATGGTCTATGGTAATTTTTTATTCATTCTATTTTGTAATTTTTTTATTTAGTAATAAATGACTTTTTTTAGACATATGTTAATTATACATTATTTTTTATTCCTATATAATTATGTTTTTAACATGTTTGATTTCAGGTTTAGAAGTCAAACTTGGTTGTTCGTGGTGTGACTAATAGCACCCAAGAGAACATGACACACGGCGTTACTTGTTGGAGTAACGCTAGTGATGAAGATAAGGAGATGTGGTTCAACAACTTAGGGTATCTATTTATAAAATATATATTATTAAATATAATTTATTTATTCTTTTTACCTTATTATTAATTTGTTTCTCATCTATGTGTTTACTTTTTGTAGCGTGTGTTCTATTGGCCAACCGACCTTGAGCGCCTAGTTTGGCAAAGGTATAATGACATTGGCAAGAAGAGGCTAAGGGACAACATGTATAAGGTGTCTAAGAGGAAGAAGGCGCCATCTTTCATGAAAGGTATTTAGTTTCTTTTAATACCCGTAATTAGTTAAAATTCATTACATATTTTGAAAATATATTAATTAATAATTGTTATTTTATTGATTACAGGTTCGTCATATGAGGAATATACCAAGTACTAAGGAACAGTCCCGAGTTCAAGGAAGCATCGGCCGGAACAAGATCAACAGGAAAGGAGGAGATAAGGACGCGGAAGTTGAGCCTACTCATTATGGAGGGTCTCAATCTTTTCATGATCGTGTGGTGTTAGATGTAAGTTATTTGTCTTAGCTTTTAATTTAATAGTCTTCTAATTTAATTAGTCTCATTAATTATCATGTTTGAGTAACAATTTCCTTTTTTTTTAGGAAGACCAAGAAGAATAAGGGTAAGGTACCCACGATTGTTGATCTCTTTGTTGACACTCACGCAAAGAAGACAAGCAAGGGCAAGTTGATCTTCGCGAAGGAAAAAGATCAACAGTTATATGTAAGTGTCAAAAAATAAAAATTTCTTAGCTTTTTAAAGTATATGTTTTATCAATTTTTAGATAAGTAACCTCTAACCATTAATGTTTTATCAATTTTTTAGGAACAATTCCTTGTCCGTAGGAAGAACAACCCGGAAATTGATGACAATGAGCTATGGTTTGATCTTGTTGAGGGGTTCCAAAGAGGAGATGTGTATGGAGTAAGGGTCGGCAAAGGAGATTTTCTACCCTCCTACAAGAAGAAGAGGGTCAATTTCCTCCCAACAACAACCTTATACCCCAAGTGTCGTGAGTGTGCTCCAAGCTCAATTAGCCGCCAGGGAGAGGCAGGATGCCGAGAGGGAGAGGCGGGATGCCGAGAGAGATGCTGAAATTCGGAGGATGAAGGAGGAAAAGGACCGGATGAACTCCTTCTTCGCCAATTGCAACACTGGGTGGCGCCCGCAACCAAAGGATCCTAGAGATCCTAATTGTGGAGGCGGTAGTGGAGTGGGAGCAAGTTTCCCTGTTATGTAGTTTTTTAGAAAACATGTTATTCCCGGATAATGTTAGATGACCAAAACTCGTAGAACTCGTAGTTGTGTGTATGGAACATGATTTTCTTTATCAAGTTTGGTTGTGTTGGCTTCCCATGTGTTCTCTGCTGGAAGTGTTGGTTTATTTGCAGGTTTTTACGTATTTGGCTAGGTCAAAAACGATTTTTACGCTAAAAAAAATGTAAATTTGGCGACGGATACTGGGCATTTGGCGACGGGAAACCGTCGCTAAGTCTCTGATCATGAATTAATTTTATGGTCATTGGCGACGGGAACAAGTGGTTTTGGCGACCAAAAATGCCGCCAAAATGGCGACCAACATCTGTCGCCAAAATGGCGACCAAAATCCGTCGCCCATTTTGAAGATATGGAGATGACGTGGATTTTAGGAAAGCGACTAATAGCGATCGCCTTTTTAGCAACTAATGATGATCGCCAATTTTGGCGATTTAATTTCGTCGCCCGATTTAAAAAAATTGATCGCCAAAATTGGCGATTTAACGCCGATCGCCAAAAGCGACCAAACCTAGCTACGAAGTGCGGGCGACGGGTCTTAGTCGCTTTATTCTTAATGGCGACTGTTCTCAGTCGCTTTATATGGTCGCCAATTACCTTATTTGTTGTAGTGTTTGTCGAGTAACTCGAAATATGTTACCTTAAGCTAAAAAATGAGCAATTAGCACCTTAAAAACCAAACCCTAACAAGCAACTAGCCGCTATCTTCGACAATATACGAGTCCCCAAACTCGTCCTCCAATTCTTCACCTAAATAAACAATAAAAACACAATAATAAGTATAAATACCGAAATTATGCCAAAATTCGTCTTAAAACAACATCAAGAAAACTGAAATTAAAATATACCAGGAGGTAGATCTCGAAGAGAGGATTCCGAAAATATTAATTATGTGAAAATCCGATAAGAAATGAGGAAGTTACGGTGATTTTAGCTTGGATTTTGATTAAAAATGGTGTTTATGTGTTTAGGAATGATAAAGGATGTAAGAAAGATGAAGTTGATAGGAAAAATCAGAAAAAAAGGAAAGAAGGGGGAGGGTGCCGTGGGTAAGGGAGAAAGGAAAGGAAAGGTGCGGGTTTTAGTCGGGATTTTACGAGTCGGTTTTGGCTCGTTTTGATAATAAACTAAAACCGTTTGTCAAACGCAAATTCCGACAAGACCAAAGTTCTTAAACACGAGATTACAAGAAAATTGAATACTCATACGACCCATTTCCAAAATCGTTTATCCAATTTTCAAAAGAGTTGTAATTTTTCCCGATATGCCCATTTTTCGAAATAAAAAGTTTTTACACGGTTTAAACTATTTTTAAACGTTTCGAAACTATCAAAATAAATACTTTTCTTCTAAATATAATAAAATTATATTTCTTTGAATTATTTTTACTTCAAATACATTAATATTAAATTCTACTTGATTAATAAATTACTTCCGCAATATATTAACGGTCCGAAATTACGGGGTGTTACATGAGTGTTTTTTTTTGTTTTAATCTCAACCATTCATCTTGTAAGATCAAATGGTAGAGATGTGGACTTATGGAGTCAACCAAATTTGTGGACTCATCTGAACCTATCTCTCTCTCTCTCTCTCTTATATATATATATATATATATATATATATATATATATATATATATATATATATATATATTATGCACAATAATTATGTTTGAGTAGTGTTGTTATCTTCATAAAATTTTAATATATGCATAGGTCTTTTTTCAAATTGTACAATCATGAATATACTACTATTATTTATGGTGTTACGTAAATTATGTTAAGACTTGATATATGGTTTAGTTAGGATCACAATTCTATGCTCATTTCAAATTCTGAGGTCATCAAATCTGAAAAATACTTACATAGTCTATTATTAGTTGAACCAATAATAATATCATCAACATAAATTTGTACAACTAATAAATCGGAATCCTCGGATTTTAAGAAAAAGGTTTTGTCGACAAATCCTCTCTTAAAATTGCTTTCAAATAGAAATTTAGACAATCCGTCGTACCAAGCCCTGGGAGATTGTTTCAAACCATATAGAGCTTTATCAAATTTATAAACGTGGTTTTGAAACTTGCTATCCAGAAATCCTGGGGGTTGCTCTACAAAAACTTCTTCATTCAAATAATCGTTAAGAAATGCAGTCTCAACGTCCATTTGAAATAATTCCATTCCTTTGTGAGCTGCAAAAACTATTAATAATCTAATAGCTTCAAGTCTGGCCACAGGAGCAAAGGTCTCGTCATAATCTATGCCTTCTTGTTGATTGTATCCCTACACAACCAATCTAGCCTTATTTCGAACAATAACTCATGTGTCATTCAGTTTGTTTCTGAACACCCATCTGGTCCCAATAACAGATCTATCCTTAGGTCTAGGAACCAGGTGCCATACTTTATTCCTTTCAAATTGTTGCAACTCTTCTTGCATGGCAACTATCCAATCTGGTTCAATGGTGGAGAGAAAGGAGTAGAAGGAACAGAAGTTGTTCAATCCTCTACGAGTTTGAACACCTCTTCTTAAATTTCCAAGAATGTTCTCCATGGGATGAGAATATTTATATCTCCATTTCTTAGAGACCGAAGGCACATCATTATCACTTGAACTGGACTCATCTTCTTCA
The DNA here is from genome assembly GCF_048544455.1 of Silene latifolia. Taxonomy (NCBI): domain Eukaryota; kingdom Viridiplantae; phylum Streptophyta; class Magnoliopsida; order Caryophyllales; family Caryophyllaceae; genus Silene; species Silene latifolia. The sequence continues at coordinate 29,309,005 of NC_133534.1, forward strand.
AATGATTGGGATCCAAAAATTGTTCCCCCTGAGTTTAATCCTAGGGTTATAGTAGAATCAGATATAACACTTGATTCTATACCTTGGTTTGGAATTGAAGTTATAGCTTCATTAGGTATAACTTCGGTTTTCAAGTTCTTGTTTTGAGAGAAGGTTATAGTATCATCAACTATAGTATCATCTCTCTTTCCCTTTTCATTTTAAGGATCTCTACGTTCATCATTTGTGCCTTCAATTTCTTTATCTTCTCCATCCAGCTCTGGAGGATCATCTCTAGATAGTCGGAAATCAGGTTCATTCATATCTTCTTCCTCATCCTGTTTAGCTTTATCAAACACATTATTCTCATAAAAAATAACATGAACACTTTCCTCGATGCATAGAGTTCTTTTATTAAAAACCTTATATGTTTTATTATGATTAGAGTATCTAACGAAAAGCGCTTCGTCGCTTCTGGGATCAAATTTGCTTAAACGGTTTTTGCCATTATTATGAACGAAACATTTACTCCCGAAGCAACGTAGATGAGATATGTTGGGCTTTCGTCCTCTAAGAAGCTCATAAGGAGTCTTCTTAATGATAGGTCTAATCATAGCTCGATTATGAACATAACATGCAATACTAATAGCTTCGGCCAAAAATTACGAGGTAGACCACTACACAAAAGTATAGTGCGTGCCATATCCTCTAGTGTTCTATTCATACGTTCAACAACATCGTTTTGTTGTGGGGTCCGTGGTGCAGTAAAATTGTGACCTACACCGTTTTCTGTACAAAATTCTATGAAAGCATGATTATCGAATTCGGTGCCATGATCAGTACGTATAAAAACTAATTTTGATTTGTACTTATTTTGGGCAAGCTCCATTAGAACTACAAACTCATCGAAATCTTCATCTTTTGAATTTAGAAAAAGTGGCCAAACGTACCTGGAATAATCATCTACTAGAACACAAACATACCTGGATCCATCTCTACTTCTTACCTTCATTGGGCCACATAGATCCACATGTAATAGTTCTTGTGGTTCTTTGGTGCTGACCACTCTCTTCGGTTTGAATGACGATCTCATATGTTTGCAACGAGCACACGAGTCACATAGCGTTTCTTGATCAAATTTAATTAACGGCAACCATTCCACCAAATCTCATTTCTTGAGTTTGTTCAGTATGGTAGAGCTTATGTGAGCGAACCTTTTATGCCACAAACACGGATCATCTAAAGTAGCTTTCATACATGTAAACGAGTTAGTAGCAATTGCATTCAAATCAATCATATAGACATTTCTTTTACGATGACCTTCAAGAATAACACTACTTGTTCCTTCAATTATTATACGACATGTATCTGAATGAAAAATAACTTTATTTCCTTTGTCGCATAATTGAGAAATACTGAGTAGATTATGCTTGAATCCTCTAACAAGATAAACATCACTAATGACATGAGACGCAGAAATACCAACCTTACCAACACCAACAACCTTACCTTTCTTGTTATCTCCAAAGGTAACCTTACCTCCATCAAATGGTTCAAGTGAAAGAAGTAGGTTTATATCTCCAGTCATATGCCTTGAATAACCGCTATCAAGGTACCATAGATTATTTTATTTCACCAAAACCTGCAAAGAGAATAGATACAATTTTTAGGTACTCAAGCAAGGTTGGGTCCTTTAATATTAGTCACCCTAAAGATTAAATATTTTCTAATCCAAACTTGTCTAATGGTTTTTCGTTTGATAGACGAATGAGTTTGTCTTGGAGGTATCCTAGTCTTAGGGTAAGCTCTAGGTATTTCACGTGGTTGTTTTACGGGTTGTTTCAGAGGAGCCTTAATCTTATAAAACTCTTTAGGCTTTTGTGGTTGTTTAGGTTCATTGTTCTTTTTCTTGTAATCAAAACTCATATCATAGAACCAACGGAAGTTATTATTTCTTTGTTCATTCAAGTTTGGTTCATTCCTGGGAATATCATTTTCTTCAACTATTGTGTTAGACGCTTTAACAAATTGGATGCCTTTCCATAAATCTTGCAGGCGTTTAACACAGTTGTCTTGAATATGTCCCGTATGACCATAGTAATTGCAAATCAAGTATTGAGGTAAATTAACATATTTTATCTTCCTGAAATCTCATTCGGAAGGAGTTGATTGCATTTAGAGTGGTCTCTACGACCATAGCACTCATGTCCTAAACCCATTTTTATATTATTATCTGATTGCTCAATTAGAAAATCTAGGTCTTTCATGCTTCCTTCCCACTTATCATGAACCTTCCTAGCATATAAGAGCAAATACTTTAAAGATTGAATTTCTTTTTAAACATTCAGAATGATCTAGTTCTACATCTTTTGAGGGATTATTCTCTTTATAGTTGTCATGAAAATCCTGGAATCGTTTGTTAAGAAATCGTACCATCTCAGAGTGTAATTTCTTAGTATCGGATAGTAGAATTTTAGATTCTTTCAATTGTTGATTCAGAGAATCCATTTCCTTCTTTTGATCTGAAATTATAGCTTCTCTAGCTATAGCCTCGGATTTAAGAAGCTCTTTGACTTTTCTCAATTCTAAGGTTATAGCTTCATTGGCTATAACCAAAGCTATAACCTTGGCTTGGAGATGTTTAATATTGAGTTTTAGTTCTGAGGTTATAGCTTCATTAGCTATAACTTTAGACTCAAGAGCTAACTTCTCAGCATTTGTCGAATCTGAAGTTGTAGCCTTATTAGCTGTAACTTTAGATTTAAGCTTCTTGGCTTTAGCCTTTAGAAGGTGACTCTCCTCAACAATATCTAGAATCTGTTCTTTCAAATCTTTCAGTTCCAGATCTTGTTTGTGACAATTATAAAGAGTTTTATCGAAGTATTCAATAAGTGCCTTTTTAGATAGATTCTTAACTTGTTTCTTAAGTTCAAGATAACCTACCTCTTATTCTTCATCTTCTGGGTCAGAGTCTCCTAGAAGACAACATTCTGAACTTGAACTCGTGCTATCATCGTCACTATTAGAAATCAAGTCAAGACTGATGTTGCTTAAGCATAGATTAGAAACTTCTTTATCTTTAGACCCCTCATCATATTCTGTGTCGAGATCTCCCCAACACGATGCTAACATGACTTGTTTGAATTCATTTCTGGTCTTTTCACGCTTAGTCTTATCCTTGATTTTCTCCCATGTGGGACAGTCTTTGATCATATGACCAGACTCTCCACACTTGAAGCATCCTCTATTAATGAATGATGTTTTTGACTCAGTTGCTTTCTTATTGAAGGATTTATTATTATTATAGGACGGCTTTGTTTGCTTGTTTCTGAATATTTTCTTTTTGAAACGTCTGGCAAACAAGACCGTCTCATCCTCAATGTCAAATTCAACCTTTTCACTTTCTGATGCTTGAAGGGCCATGTTATTATTTTTACTTGGTTCAACATCATCGTTATCTAGGACAATCTCGTGTGCCATGAGGGCTCCTATAAGCTCCTGATAAGACAAGGAAGTAAGATCTCTTGATTCCTCCATTCTTGTGACCTTAGGACGCCATTTTTTGGTCAGACTCCTAAGGACTTTTCTAGCAATGTCCTCAGATTCAAACTTTCTACCAAGATTTTTCAATTCATTTATAATGCTGGAAAATCGTGCAGACATGCTATCAAGAGATTCATTTGGCTCCATTATAAAGAGCTCATATTTTTGAATCAACAAGTCAATACGATATTTTTTACCAATTGTTGTTCCCTCATAAGCTAATTCAAGACTATCCCATATTTCCTTGGCCAAGGTACAAGAAGAAAAACGATCAAATTCATTTGATGTCATGCCGTTTTGCAACAGACTTATAGCTTTTGAGTTTTTGTCAGCCTTCTTATAATCAGCCTCCCCATAGTCGTCTTCCTTTTCCTCATAGGTAGTGCATTCAGAAGATCCAACCAAAATTTTATTTGGTCCATTTTGTATGATCCTCCAGCACTCACAATCATGTCCTTTTATATAGTGTGTCATCATGTTTTTCCAAAGTCTATAATTCTTCCCATCAAAGATGGGACACTTAAGATACTTGGAATTCATTTCACACATGTAAGGCAGCGGAATTAAAAGTTAATAAAATAAAATAGTTTTAGACGGATCGACCTCTTTGCGGTTAGGCAATCAAGAGCACGAGGCTCTGATACCAATTGAAGAGTTTATTGATTTGAAATACTTAAGAGGGTGGGTGGATTGAGTATAAGTAAATAAGCCCACCTTTTCGATTATGTCCGTATGAAACATGTGAATAACAATTAGTATGAATTTATTGATTAAATTCAACTAACTTGATTGTATGTGAAATGAAAAGCAAAACGAAATAAATAAAGAGATGCAAGGACACACGGATTTTTGAAGTGGTTCAGTTTCACAAGTCGAAACCTACGTCCACTATTCTCGATTAATAATTTCAGTACCTTTCTACGGATTACAAACTATCAATCCACCACTACGCTAAATAATAGGTGCAACAACGGTTAAATAAGGTGATATACCATTGTAATACACAATACGGTACCATTATTACATCGACCGTTGTTATTTTGTGACCACAGTTGTTAAAAAGGCGGAGCCGTTATGAAATGTGAATAACGGGTTCAAAAAACCGTAATACAATATTAAGAACGGTTCAAAAACCGTTGTCTATAATATTGAAACCGTGGTAGTATTAGTCTAAATGCTCTACGGAAACCTATGACAACGGTTTTACAGAAACACAACCGTTGTAAAATAGTAAATATGACAACGGTTTATGCTTATTAAACCGTATTAAATGTTATGAATTCGACAACGGTTTGTGCTTATTAAACCGTTATATTATGGATGAATATGTCAACGGGTTTCTATTTAAATGCGACCGTTTTCAATAGATTTATTGACCACGGTTTTATTTTTAACCGTAATCAAATTCATAAATATTTTTTTAAAAAAATTGTTTTAGCGAGTTCCAAGAATTTCTTTGAAATGCTAATTTTTGCGAGAGCGAGTTCCGCTAAAATGCTCGCAAAATAGCATTTCAAAGAAATTCAAGATTGCAAAATTTTAATCCTGCAATATCAGAATATTACACAGATTGATCTATTCAACCCAGCTTCAAAATATTGTAAACAGGGTAACCAAAACTAATTATACATGGCTCTATATACACACATACATAATGAGCAGACTATTGACCATCCGCTAATGAAAGAAAATAAGGGGCCCACTTATTTCTCATGTCGGCGATGTCTTCCTTCGAATAGGTTGGGTCTTTGTTGTTGATTGAAGGTGAGAACTACAAATCAAAATATACTTAATCAAAATAGACAGAATAAGTGGAACATTACACAGAATTAAACCCAAGTTATGTTTGAAATAGTTATTAAAACACACTAACCGGTGACTCTATGCTGGTATATTTTCGGGTGATAATCTCCCACATGGACCGACAACAGTAAAAGGCGCATTGTCTGTCGTCTGGTTGTAGATGAGACTATTATATAAATCATATACAAATAAGCTAAATTAGATCAACATCTCGCATAAACATAAATTAAATAATAGGAGTAATTATTAAGAATACACTTACTTTTATCGTGATAAAACTTGGACTTGATGCTCCAATTGCTTGAAACACACTAATTCAGAAATATATACAGGAAATTATAATTAGCATTTGGCTCAGTAATACTGATGGGACATTAAAAGGAGCCTAGTCTTCAAAGGTCATACAATAACAATTGACATTATAATGTAAGGTTGTAAACTTACTCAGTCATCATCTTTACAAATTTCTCAGTGGGAGTATGTCCGGAAGAGTCAATCCAGTACACTATGCCTTTTTTCACATTGATTACCGTTAGCAGCCAATGCTTGCTATGAAATATTGAAAATTGAACTGTCAGTTCATATACATGCATGTAAGCGTGTTAATAAATGAATAGAATCGTGATTCATTATAATAAAGTATTATACATACCGATTCTCATTGTATGGGGAAAACCATAAGCTTTTCGGCGTCCTCAACCGTTCAACAATTTTATCGATGTGGTCTCTGTATTTGTATCCATGCAGCTTTTGAGAGAACAATTCAGGTGACACGAATCCGTAGTCATGAGAAACATAGTTCCCCTCAGCGATGTGTGTACACAGGTACCTATTACGTCAAATGGAATGAAAAATGTTATTTTTATTGATGATTTAAATAAACATCACTATTTGTAAAACCAAATGCCAAGTTTTAATTAAAAAACTTACTTCATCCAAATTACAATGTGCATAGCATCTAACTCGTCAAGGTCGAGAAACTGACACAGTGATTCCCCATCCATAAAAACAATTGTACCTTCGCCCATAACATCCTCTCCGATGTCAATCATGAGTACTTCCCCAATAGCTAGCTTCCTTTCAGCCAGCTGGTGCAAAGCTACCAATGTTGGAGTATTCAATTTTTGCTTATAATCATCGGTGTGATATCTAGGTTTAAGAGGAACACCAGCGTTGTGTGCAGCAAAAATAGATTTAACCCCGGTCTATAATTTAGAAAAAAAAATATATATACATTACACAAGACGTCATATATAATTTAAATAACCAATAAAAAAAGGAAAAACTCACAATCTATTTTTCAAATTATTACTACCTCTTGAATTTTGGGTGGAGAGGCAGTCAAATCAGTGACTTTGGGTGTTGACGTAGTAGTCCTAATTTCAGCCGTAATGGCTTCGTGTAACTCCTGAAAATGTAAAAATTCAAATACTTACTATATGTTAGATAAGGTTACCCTAATAAATTTAAAGGCGTTCATTATATAAAATGCGTCCGCTTTAGCATAACTACCCTGGAGATGTCAACACTAATGAATGCTTCAGGCCATTGCACAATAGAACCCACGACATCTTGCAAAAGCCAATTTTCACTACGTGGTACTATTAGAGTACCATACTCCTTCAGATATAACTCGGTCACTTCTACTTCCCTCCATCCCTCACGGAGGGCAATGCCTTGATTGCCTTCAACCTCAACTTCTTGAATTTGGTCGTAATAGAACGCTACCCCCTAGCAACAACAATTCTGCCCGATGCTACGGTAGGGGCTTTGTAGTAAAGAACACAAGGCTTCTTGTAAACGATCTCCACATTTTTAATTAATTACTATATATGCATGCACTACTTTAAATAATAAATTTAATTAATTAGTATATATACAACAATTATAAACTAGTCGTAGTAACTAATACCTCGCTAAAAGCCGGATTTGGAGATGATAAGAACGTGTCTTCGGCTCCCACCTCCACCTCCTTCTTCCCTGCCTTCATGGCTTCCTATTCATCTACCCCATCTTGATCCTTTGCCATGTCTTTCTCACTCCGCATGCCCGCTTTTTTGTTCTTCTCCTCTGCTTCCTTTATGACTTGCCGAACCATAACCAACTCTTCTTCAGATGGCTTATCCCCCGTTTCCACCATTCTGAGTATCAAGCTGGCCATTGTTTGTAGCTGTGTAGTAGAAATTGTTGGAGTAAGTGTCCCCGACAATAATGCGATCACAATTTTCGATCATGATGATCACATGTTTAAATCTCATATTTAAGAATACATGAGGGAAAGTAATATTTTACAGTCAACTGGTCCATACATATCAGTAATGATTGACTGACTAGAGTTTGACATTACTGTCGTACGACGGTGGTGATCAGTTGATCCCCTAAGGTCATACCTATAGGGTAATGCTCTTAATTTATTATTTAATTAATCGTATGCCGATACGAGTTAATTGAATTCCTTAAAATTGACGGATGATTTTGTGAGTAAGTTTACGTGTCTTGTTGTAATTCGATTAAATAAGATACGGTCTAAGTAATCGAATCGTTTTATTACTTAGATTAATTTATTGTTTACGAAACAATTGAAAACAGAATGAATGACTTATTATAAATACAAGTTGTTGTAATTTATAATTCTATGAACCATTTTGGTACAAGTAATTATGAATTACTAGTTAATTTTTGTATATGCCATATTTTATTAATATGTTGATTTTTAATATGTTAAAAATACATTATATTGTGACATGTCATTTAACATGTGACACATGACAAAATTGACAAATGACAAAATAAAATGGACTTTCCATTTTATGTATGTACCGAAAAATGGAGGGAGGATTAGGGTTTATATTGTGTTGTTTATTTTAAATGGAAACACAATGATTAAACTCTACACATAGCCATGCACACCTAGTTTGTCTTGGGTAGAATGTGAAGCTCATGCATTGGCTCTCAACCCTTCCCTCCACCCGGTTTTGTGCATAAGAAAAGCCAAGGGTTTTTCTCTAATGATTCCTATATACACTACATAAGATATATGATATATTTTTCACTAGTGTACACATTCATTAAAAACACTTTGGTGAAAAGTTTTAGAGAAAGAAAACTCACTAATTATTAGACCTGGCAAAACGGGTCACTCGGGTCGGGTACTGGTCGGGTCAGTTTGGGTTGGGTTATTTCGGGTCTGTCACATAATTCGGGTCGGGTTGGGTCGGATCGGGTCACTTTCGGGTTTCAGGTCAATTTCGGGTGACCTGTTATCGGGTCATTTAGGGTCGGGTCATTTTCGGGTATAAGTCATTTTGGGTCAGGTTGCTTTTGAGTTAATGGCTAAGCACTTAAGTTAATACTATTTTGATTAAGAAATGCTATTTTGCAAATTTAACCATTTATTAGGGATTATTGTAACCAATGAAACTTTATTTTGATATATATAGTATTAATATGAGTTAGTACTAGTCGTTTCGGGTCATTTTGGGTCACTTCTAGTCATTTGGATCAGGTAAGTTATGAGTCGGGTCTTTTCAGATTGGGTCACCTCGGGTCGGATCAACATTGGGTCAGACAATGTTCGGGTCGGGTCGGGTCAATTCGGGCTTCGGGTTATATTCGGGTCAAGCAAGTTCGGGTCATTTTCGGGTCTCGGATCAACCTTTTCGGGTCGGGTCATTCGGGTCTGACCCATTTTGCCAGGTCTACTAATTATCCCCTCTCTTGACCGAAATACAAGAGAACAAAAACACCATTTTTGTGTCAAATTTTAAGCTTGTTTTAATTAATTCTAGTCTCATATTAATTAAAATAATTAAGAGGTTATCTTGGTACATCTCTTAGGGAGAGATTCTATACTTGAATCTTGTTCTTCCACTTTTGGAAAGCTCAAGAACTAGTAAGAAGGTGAACTTACTAGTGCCCATATTCCGAAATCATCAATGTAAGAATTGATTTTCTCCTTATACTTGTAATTGTTTTGCATGCATAAGATCCGATTTAATTTTATGGCTAAATTAAACTTTCATATATTGGATATGTAAACAAATGAGATTAATGAATCCTAACAAGTGGTATCAGAGCACAAGGTTGTTGCATGCAAAATCGGGTTTGTTTTTCCGAGTTAATTAGTTACCAAATAAAACTTGTTATTTAGGATTTATGAAGATAAATCACGAAATAATTTTGCATGTTAAACGTTTCTGGTCCTAAATAGTTTATTGGTCATATGGGATGATTTATGGATTTTATTGTTCATTATATATATTATTGGCATTAAAATGTGATTTTTATGAGAAAAATGTCATTTTTGGACGAAAAATAGCTAAAATTCGAATTTTTCAGTGATTTTTGGAATGATTTCACATATATTATCTACTGGTTGCTTGCATGTTAAATTTCATGAAAAACTAAGTTATTTTGCATAAAATATGAATTTTATAAGTCAAAATCGAATTTAAAAGGGTTATTAGGTTAATATGAGTTAAATTTCGAATCTGGTCATGAAAATTTTATATGTTGTCACATGCATTTTTACTCAGTATGTGTAAAAATTAGATGGATTGAAGTCCTTTTGCATAATTTATGAATTTTTGAGTAAAAATTCGATAAATAGTGGCTTTAATTTAGTATATAATGCTAAAACATATTTCATGACTAAAGAAAAACGTCATATATTTCATTTTATCCCACATTTCAGATCTAAAAGTGAAAAGTTGATTAAAATTAATTTTCTCATATTTTAATGGTCATATTTGTCAAATTCGATAAACCACAACGATGTTTTTCTCGAAAGATTTTCCAAATTTGAACCTAAATTTTGAACATTATGAATGTCATGGAATTATTCCAGAATGTTCAAGAGTTTAAATTTCATTATTTGAAATTATTTTAATTTAATTTGGAGTTTATATATATATTTTGAGTCCAAATGAACAATATTAGAAATTCAAGTTGAATTATTGTCGAAATTTTGGTGAAGACTAAATTTTGAGTCCTAAAAGGTTAGGGTAATTAACTTGAACATAAATGTGATTTATGAAATGTTTCATGATTTTAATAGTTAATAATCATTCAAATCCATAAAACCGAGAAAATATTCGATATTAGCTCTTTAAAGGCGATTTGGCATAAAATTAAGCATGTTCATACATATTTTAATGCTGCATTTTATTTATGATTGTCATATTTTTGATTTATATAATTTTTGAATTATGTAATTTTACTTAGTATGGCCTTAGTTTTTAATCGTTGTTACCCGAAATGCATGGAAATATCGATTCAGTTGTAATTATTGTGATCTCGTATCACCGTTTTGTAATTTAATAGATTTAATTTTTATTACAAATGTATAATAGGAAATTATGTAATTTTTAATTATTACTTGTAATTCCGGAGATCCTTGAAGACGGTGCCATTAGGAAAGGCGTTCCGACAAGACGGTGTTGCCTTGGAATGCATGCCAAGTGAAGTTCAAGAGACCAATGGAGTTGGTTTCCGAATTAGTAATAGTTAATTAAATTTTCTTTTTAGGAAGGCCATACTAGGATTTTATGTTTTATGGTTTGCATTTTATTTATATGTTTGCATGCATCGCTAAATCGTCATACCTAAACATGCATTTTATTTTATTGAGTCATCGACCGTGTCAATTATAATTATCGTAGTTCACTGCTTTAGTTCACTTAAAATGTGATAGATAATAAATTGACATGACCTCTCGCTAAATTAATAATTGAGGATTAACCTTACCAAATAGTAGAAACCATGAATCCCAATTTCATAAGGAAGTAGACTCGGCTAACCAGGGTGCTAAACTTGTTACGTTGGGTACGTGGGTAGTAAAATGTTATTACATCGAAATTTGGATTGAGCTCAACGGAAGTATTCGTGACCGTAGTCGCATGTGTTCCGGGCTAAAGATAAATATTAGAGTAATTTTATCGACCGAGAGTTCTAGAAGTAGAATCGATTAAAGAGTTAATCCACCGAGTTATATTGATAAGGGATGAATCGGCTCACCGTGCCCGAGTTAATATGAATTTGGATCTCGGGATCATTTATAATAGTTGGGTAGAGTTTACTATATAAATGCTTAAAACTTGTTTAAAATGTTTACAAGTATTATCAAAACAATAGATGTTTATTAATTCCTTCACTTTTATTTTGTAGTCAAATTTGTTTTCTCTATTGCAATGGCAACTCCAAATTCAAACGCAACCGCTAGCTCAAACACTCTCACCAATATTTCATGGCTCCGATCCTTCATGGATCGTTGTAAATTAGAAAATAATGGGTCCAATTTCGCCGATTGGGACGCGCAACTTCGCTTGGCCGCGGAGGTCGACGACAAGCTTCGTTACCTTATCGAGGCCTCTCCCACCGCACCTACCACTAGGTCTACCCCCGCCGCTAGGCAAGCCTATGAGACTTACCAAAAGGAGTCGGCCGCGATCAAAAATGTGTTGATCTTCTCAATGGAGGCCGAACTCCAAAGAAGTGCTATAAAGATTAGCACCGCCTATGAGATCTATACGAAGCTTGTGACCATGTTTTCACAAGCTCCGAGGATCATTCAATATGAAGCGGCTTCCGCATTCTTTAATCTCAACATCAAGGAGGGCCAAAACGTTAGCCCTCATGTGCTCAAGTTGATGGAGCATGTTGAGATCTTGAAAATGTAAAAGGTAGAGATTCCCGAGGAACTCATCATTGATCGAATTCTTCATTCCTTGAACAAGGTTAAAGCATATGTCCAATTCAGGGTGAATTTTAATATGCAAAACTTGAAAGTGTCCCTCGTTGAATTGCACAAAATGCTTGTGCAAGCCGAGAGGGACATGGGGCTAAATGCTAGCACCACCAAAGATGTTCTCAACATTAATCAAAAGAGCAAAGAGAATTTCAAGAAAGGTGGTCACAAGGGAAAGAAGCAAACTCCTTCCAAGAACAAAGGAAGGGCTTGTGAAGCTAGCTCATCAAAGCCCAAGAAGGGTGCCCCATCCGGGGACAAATGCCACTATTGTAATGGCGTTGGGCATTGGAAGAGGAATTGTCCTAAGTACCTAGGCGACATCAAATCTTGAAAGATCACTCCAGTAGGTAAATGACTATCCCTTTTTTATGTTTCTGATTCAACTTTGGTATTTTGATACAAGTTGTGATAAAGTATCCCCTTTTTATTGTAATTAGGGCCTCCTCCAAGCAACAACAAGGGCAAGGAAAAGCAAGCTTAAGAGATCGTGAGGGAGCTAGGAGTAGCCACCCATGAAGCTTGGCTTTATTTATTGTCTTTAATTTCATGTTGTGTTTTGAATTCTAGAACTATTTTAATTTCCTTGTTTGACATGGAAATTTGTTTTAATCCTTTTAACAATGGTTGTAATTTTGGATTAATAGTGACTTGGTTTGCAACCCAAGTCACTACGTTTGTCGTATTTTAATTGTTCTAAAATTCATCTTTATATGCTTGATGTAGAAACATATGAATATCTACTTAAATTGATCCAATAGACAATTATAATGATAGAGTCATTATATATCCATAAGCTATGAATTAAATTCTCCTTATGTCTTTGTGACCAAAAGTCACAACTTACTTTTATGAGATCAATTATGAAGTTATGATTGAGTTATTGAACTCACACAAGGGAACGTTGCCAACCTTGTTTGATACACCTATCAAAATTTAAATCGTCTAGTTTATGATATGCTTTCAATATGTCTCGATTAAATCATCATTATGTTGATATGTGCTACGTTTTTCCTCCTTCTCCATCACTATTAAATTGTTTTGTGGCTCAAAAGCTATCTTTGAAGAAAAAGGGCATTTTTTCCTAAAGATAGAGTGTGAGTGAATTTAGCCACAAACTCTTCTTGTACAGGAGACCAAAAGAAGATGTTCTTTTGAGGAGTGAATTTAGCCACAAACTCTTCGCATAGAGGACACCAAAAGAAGATATTCTTGAGGGAACTACGTGAGGAGACCAAAAGAAGATGTTCTTGAGGGAACTACGTGAGGAGACCAAAAGAAGAGTTTCTTGAGGGAACTACGTGAGGAGACCAAACAAGATGTTCTTGAGGGAACTACGTAAGGAGACCAAAAGAAGATGTTCTTGGATTGTAAGATTTTGATCGATGGAGGGATATAACTAGAGATTTTAATATTCGACATTTTACTTAAGAGCCTTATGAAACTAAAATGGTATCTATGCAAGTAAATGGATTTATTTGGGATGTTGAGACCAATCCAAGGTAAATAGATATTTATAATTAAAGGTTGCATAGAGTGGCATGTAAATGTCTACAAAAGCTAAGTTAAGTGTTAACTATGCTAAAAACTCAAAATCATTGCTATACTTCATTATGAAATAAGTAAGTTATTAAGACCACTTTCCAAAATGGATATTTTGAAAGGGATACGTGAATGACATATATGGTTTTAACTAACACTTTGAATAGCAATTATTATTTCAATTCATAAAATGTTTCGAATGAGTTGTCAAAAACGAAACATGTGGAATTCAGTGGGAGTCAGTGACAGTCATGTTTAGACATGAAGTTTAGTGGGAGCAATCATCCTTCATGAATTGCATAACATATTACTCATTGGGAATGACGAGCATATACTGTCTTTTATAAAGAAGTATTTAGGTTTTCAATTATGGATGATATCGGACATCATGTGGATCTATTAAAACATGGGATGTTTGATTGACACTTAGATATGTATCTTATATTGATAATGATCCTTCATCTTCAGAGATTAAACGGTTAAGTAGGTTATTCATGTCGATGAATATAGAATTACCATGATAGAGTCATGGTTATTTACCGAATCTAAGAACTGTTGTTTAACATGAATTGATAACCAATGTTTCCGCCATTGGTATAGTCATGTAATGCCATTATGCACATGTCCTAGATGAATTAAATGCTTGGAGCATGATAAGTCAATAACAAGTTAACCCATATGAGAGTCATTGGTAAGCCTCAAGGAACCATCATGAATTCTCAAGGAGAACTAATAGTCTGTTCTAAAATTTGGAATGATACTTAGTTGTGTGTTAAGAGGTTACACAAAACTCAACTTTCCGAACTCATTTGGATTTGTGAAAATCCTAGGAAATTATTGACATAAGGAGTAAGAGACTAGAAAAGTGTATTTTATTGTCATCCATTGCAAGATCCTACAAAATGAACCTAAGTACGTTGTGATTGGGTGGTGAACTTTAAAACTACAAGTAGTGTTGTCCACCGAAACCCACATCACAAGTTATGTGATAACTGTAAGAGCTTCTTTCAAGTTAAAGAACCTAAGTCTATTATGAAGTCTAGACATGTACTTAGTAAAGTTCATGCTATAAGGGATAACATGAAATTGAAGGAAATCGCAATTCACAAAGTTTGAACATATGGACACATGGTATGTTCACTAGCTAAACTTTTATTGCGTTAAGCAAGTACTTGAGTACACTTATGATTATAAGACATAGAGTAGTAATATGGTATTGACTACTTATGTGTGATAATCACATTCATTTTTTGAGTTATCGTTATCTCATCTTGTACTTTGTTATATCCAAATGGGATTGTTGAGACAATATTGAACCCCATTAAAGTGAACTGGATTAACATAGTATTCATCCCTAGTTACTTATATGAGGTGACATCTCGAAGTAACTAGAGTGTGATGCGATTGATGGCAAGTTCAAGTGCCATAGAGTCATGAGAGATGACTAGTCAATCACATAGGCAGACGGTTTAGAACACTCTGTCGGGCCAATGACCGCTTATAGAGTTCTGGCAAATTTATATAGCCTGGTCGTGGCGAGAGCTACTATAGTATTCTATTGAGTCGATTCTTTTGACTAAAGACTATTTTCCTAAGGTGGCACAGTTTCAGAGTAACTTTGATTTATGTTCCTACGACCTTCGTAAATGGGGTCAAATGGGCTTATTTTGGGTTATGATGAGCTGTAGCTAGTCGAAGGGAATAGTGCAATAGGAATTGTCCACCCCTTTGTCAGGGTTAAAACAATATCTCAGGGCCACTCGAGGAGAAATGAACTGGAAATGCATGGCCATGCTCGGAAGGTATCTATGGTAGATAATTCCGGTCAATCAGTTATTCTCCAGATCGAGGAAACCACTCTCGATATGATCACTTGCAAATACGACCCGGAAGACACCTTGCATTGAGTGGGAGATAGTTATAGGATAAGAGAATTGGTGACGCACACTTGTCGAGGACAAGTGGGAGATTGTTGGAGTAAGTGTCCCCGACAATAATGCGATCACAATTGTCGATCATGATGATCACATGTTTAAATCTCATATTTAAGAATACATGAGGGAAAGTAATATTTTACAGTCAACTGGTCCACACATATCGGTAATGATTGGCTGATTAGAGTTTGACATTACTGTCGTACGATGGTGCTGATCAGTTGATCCCCTAAGGTCATACCTATAGGGTAATGCTCTTAATTGATTATTTAATTAATCGTATGCCGATACGAGTTAATTGAATTCCTTAAAATTGACGGATGATTTTGTGAGTAAATTTACGTGTCTTGTTGTAATTCGATTAAATAAGATACGGTCTAAGTAATCGAATCATTTTATTACTTGGATTAATTTATTGTTTATGAAACAATTGAAAATAGAATGAATGACTTATTATAAATACAATTTGTTGTAATTTATAATTCTATGAACCATTTTGGTACAAGTAATTATGAAGTACTAGTTAATTTTTGTATATGACATATTTTATTAATATGTTAAAAATACATTATATTGTGACATGTCATGTAACATGTGACATATGACAAAATTGACAAATGAGAAAATAAAATGGACTTTCCATTTTATGTATGTACCGAAAATTGGAGGGAGGAGTATGGTTTATATTGTGTTGTTTATTTTAAATGGAAACACAATGATTAAACTCTACACATAGCCATGCACACCTAGTTTGTCTTGGGTGGAATGTGAAGCTCATGCATTGGCCCTCAACCCTTCCTTCCACCCGGTTTTGTGCATAAGAAAAGCCAAGGGTTTTTCTCTAATGATTCCTATATACACTACATAAGATATATGATATATTTTTCTCTAATGATTTCTACCCGGTTTTGGTGAAAAGTTTTAGAGAAAGAAAACTCACTAATTATCCCCCCTCTTGACTGAAATACAAGAGAACAAAAACACCATTTTTGTATCAAATTTTAAGCTTGTTTTAATTAATACTAGTCTCATGTTAATTAAAATAATTAAGGGGTTATCTTGGTACATCTCTTAGGGAGAGATTCTATACTTGAATCTTGTTCTTCCAACTTTGGAAAGCTCAAGAACTAGTAAGAAGGTGAACTTACTAGTGCCCATATTCCGAAATCATCAATGTAAGAATTGATTTTCTCCTTATACTTGTAATTGTTTTGCATGCAGAAGATCCGATTTAATTTTATGGCTAAATTAAACTTTCATATATTGGATATGTAAACAAATTAGATTAATGAATCCTAACAGAATGAATATGATTAAAATATGTAGTATAATTTCATCATATATATATATATATATATATATATATATATATATATATATATATATATATATATATATATATATATATATATATATATATATATATATATATATATATATATATATATATATATAAAGAAATGGAATCATGTGAGGCACCCTTCTTAGGGCGAGGCTATTTGGAATCATTCTAAACTATCAGATCTAAAAATTATAGGCTGACCAGATGATGCCACGTGCCCCCTATATTATTCTAACTAAACCGCACATTTCCTCTCAATCACAATTCATTTACCCATACTCTTTCTTTCTCTTCAAATCATCTTCAGCTAAGCTCCATCTTCACTTCCGTCTTCGCCATTATCACTGAGCATTCCGTCCGCCATTATGAGTGAGCTTTCGAATGCCATTATCAGTGAGCTTTTCTACTGCCATTATCATCCGCAAATTAGGTATTTTCGATCTACTAATTTAAGTTTCGATTCATCCTCCTTTCATTTCGTATTTTTAACCCTAATTTTGAATCAACTTATTTAGTTCGTCAAATTATTGTTTTTATTATGCACGTTTTGATCGCTTTGTGAGCATAATCGAACACAGTAGGAACGCACTAAATCAATTGAAATAGATTTCTCCGCTTTATTGTATGTTCCTTTACCTTTCTTTACTAGATTTTGATTTTTTTGCTTATTTAGTTAAATTTTAGGTTATAAACTTAATTAATTAGTTTAATTAGTGAGTTTTGCTCTTATTTTACTATTTTTCTTCACTTGACTTCCATCGATTTTTATGCGTTCCTTTTCTGCTCAATTATTCTTTGAATTGAAGTTTCATTGTTATTTTTCATTGTTACTTATGACCGATTTCATGTAACCTATGTTCTTGATGAAACTCTCCTTAGGAAATGCTCCTCATAATACCTCGGTTTGTAAGGTTCAAGCTCTTAATCTGACTTCTGTTGTTGTTGCTTCATAGTTAATTTTAGTAGTTTCGTCTCTATTTTGTCAGTGTTTTGGCTGCTTGAGTATGGTATTTTGTGATTAGCTTGTCATTCTTTGGCCGCGTGTTTCATTTTCGGAGGTTTGATTAAATTACAGTAGCTGTCTTATTAAATGTGTTGTTGCTTGAGGGTTCAGTAGCTACACCAGCTACACCTCATCCGAATGCTCTTTTTCGCCTAGCGTTTTGCTGGTGCTGTATATACTTTGCAGTCCTTTAGCTTCAATTCCATGTCACAAAATTTTGTAGCTTATTATCCTTAAACCATTCCCCTACTAGAACCCATTCCCCTCGTACTGAATCCTAAAACTTATATTGCGAAAATGGGAGGTGATGTTGTGAAATTAGAAGCTTATATTGTGAAACTTGTACTGAATGCTTGTAATATTTTCCTTAAAGAACTAAAATAGTTTCTATTTCTGCTTTGGTGAATTCTAGAGCTTAATTTGTGAAGCTTGGAGGTCATTCTGTGGTTTCTACCTTAGGTACATGTCTAGCTCAGCTGTTATTTTTTTTATTTCTCCTTTTGTGAATCCGAATACTTATATTGTGAAACTGGGAGGTGATGTTGTGAATCTTTGTACTAAATGTTTGTAATCTTCCATCAAACCCTCTTGCATTTCATTTTCCCTGCATATCTGATATCTCTCATCTTACAACTTTAGTTATACAAAATGGAACTTTGAAATGTTAATAGTTAAATAGGAGTATAATTATTAAGAAATTTGTAATGTATTATTGATGTTATTAGTCCAACCAGTGTCGGCATAACTTTGCCAAAAACATGGAATGCCAGCTGTCGATTTGATAAGACTAATCCATTCCTCCCGTCTTTTTTCTTCATTGGCAATAGTTTTAAGTAGTTGCTCTTCAGTTTTATACTTGCAGATGCTTATTATGGTCCTTCTCACATAAGCTAGAACTTAAAACTTTATGGTCCTTCCCACATAAGCTAGAACTTAAACCTTTGATTGATCATCACGAGGGACTAAATGCAAAGCGTACTGCCTAAAACACTAGTTTAATATTCAGGATAAGTTCAAGAGCCAGTATTCTAACAAAAACTACTATCACTTTTCGCGTGCACATATAAGGATTCCACTTTTTGATATTCTCATGCCAATCAGTGAAGAACCAATTTGGTTGGTTGATAGACAATTATCCGTGTGTTTAAGAGACACTCCTCATCTAATATAATTCAAGGAGTGCAATCTTTTTAAGGACTCAGGCCTATGGCTAAACTTGCAACCAAAAAATTGTGTGAAATGAAGGCTCTTTCTGGTTTAAAAGATATTTCCGAGAGAATACTATTTCCAATGAAGAAAAAAGACGGGAGGAAAATTGGCAATTCTTGTTTTCCAAGGGTAAATAAGTTACTGTGGGGAGGAACTTATCTTCCATGCATAATTTCCACATTTTCCTTCGTAGGAACTAACAAGAGTGAAGGAACCATTTATCGGGAAAATGTTTCCCCTAACTGAACACATTCAATAGGGAAAAACCTTAGTACTTTACGGGCTCCCGCAAATCGCATTGTAGCTAGGGGGTTTGAATGTACTTACTCTTGAGGGGTGGATCTTTGAGCAAATGAAAGGTAAATAATTGATTGGGCACAACGAGTTGGATAGAAAGAACTGAAAAAGTCTTTAGGGGTGGATTGTCGTGCTAATAGCTCAGTTGTTTGTAATCTTACATCAAACCCTTCTGCATTTCATTGTTCCTGCATATCTGCAATCTCTCATCTTACAAATTTAGTTATACAAAATGGAACTTTGAAATGTAGAAGAGACATTCATAAATAGAACAGGCACGGTCCAGTCCATAAAGAATGCATTCAGTTTTTTAGGCTATGTTTGTGTTTTTTTTGTTTTTATTCTTTTTACGCTCATAAATGTTTTTTTATGTAGTTTTGATTGTGGAGTTTTTGTACAAAATTAGGTTGTGTATATACTTCATTAATATATGTCACTCTTTGCTGAAGTTGCCGGAATATCGAAATTCGATATTGGAACTTCTTAAATAGGATAAAAATACTAAAAAGGTACACTTCCTTGTCTTAAAAATGATGTGAAGTCTATTTCTTCATAACTTGGGTGAATATTTCATAAATAAGTCTATTGTTACTTGTTTTTGGTGGTATAGGTGTTTCATTAATAAGACAATTTTCCGTGTTGATAGGATGATGTGAAGTCATTTTGCAAACAAATGATCCTTCTGGGATGGATATGTGTTCAATCGCGGAGGTCTGTTGATTGCACACCCTTATTATGCCCAAGAATCAGTTTATCATGTGGCTTGCTGTTCAGAGGTGACTTCTCACTAGGTCCTAGAACATGCTACAGAACAGGGTGGTAGCTGTTGTCATAGCAGCTGTAATTTTTCAAATCTGTCAAGCAAGGAATGAATAGCGGAGGTGTGTTGATTTAGCAGGCTAGTTATGGATATAACAGGAAAAGGAAGTGACATCTTGTTAATTGTTGATACCAGATAACTTGTAACTTGTAACTTGTAACTTTTATGAGTTTGTCCTTCAAATGTATAGCTTATGAATGTCTCAAGTTCATGTCTAAGTTTTCACAAAGTACGATGTAGGATTCACAAAAAATAGTGTGGATGAACTCTTTGTAAGCTTGTAGGCTGCTTCTTGTGTACTGACAGGAGTTGTAACATAATGAGGAAAAATTGATGTATGGTGCTCTTTATTGATTTGATGAATATAACAACTTACCTTTCACCAAAAACCAATTTCAGACATTTAAGTCCAAGTTTCACGAAACCACCTTCTGGTATCACAAATTAAGGTATATGATTCATAAATTAAGAAATTAAAAACTTGGAACTAAAGGACTCGACATATTTTAAGTCCAAGTTTCACTAAATCAGGTCCAAGTTTCATAGATTAAGGGGTGGGATTCATAAACGATTCAACATTTTAAATCCAAGTTTCACAAAATCACCATCCAGTTTCACAAATTAAGTTGCAGGATTCACAAATTAAGGTGTAGGATTCACAAATTTCGTAAGTAAACAATTGTACAAATTTAAGTTCAATTTTCACGAAAACACCTTCTACTTTCACAAATTAAAGTCTAGGATTCACAACATAGGAAACAAATAAACGTCGTAAGTAAACGAGATTTCACACACATTGAGGTCCAAATGCTTAAGTTCAAAACCAAAATAAACCAACATTTAACCAAATGCTTAAGTTCAAAACTAAATCAAATTAAACATAGATAAAACTTGTGCGTCTTCCATCGTTATCATCCTCACATCTACAATATTCTTTGTACTCTTCTTCTTATTCTTCGTCTTCTTCTGATGTATTTCCCTGTTAAGAGTTAAACCTTAAATTAGATAATTTTTGTGAAAAAAAATATAGTTTCTATTTGATCCAGTAGGCCTAATCAACGATATCTATGGCGTTATAGCCATACATATCAATCATCCAACTATGTCGTAAAGCCAAGAAGGCTAACTTTGAATAAGTAGGCACAAATGGAGGCCTAAAATCTTAAGATAAGAATCTTCTGTCGAAACACAATCTACAAAATGACAGCTACAAGGCCTACAGTAAATCTAATTTCATATTTAAGAAAAACACTTCTCATGACATAAATTCCATCTTACTTTCAGACACTAATAGAGTAATATCTACACAATGACAGCCCACATATATACATAAATCACCAAAACACACTTCTAAACAAAGTTAAGGTACCCGAATCCCAATCATTTGATTCTAAAACAGTAATTCCTTGTCATTTATAGACATTGTCTCAACTTCATGTCTGAGATGCAGATTCACAGCCTATTAGCTATTCGTAGCAAAGCGAGATACATTTACTCGACATTCAGCTATGACAGTATAGCCGTACATATCAATCATTGTAAAAGTTTCACAAAATCATGCCTAAGTTTCACAAAATTATTTCCTAGATTCACAACTAAACAAAAATATATATTATTTTTTTCCAACAAATCCTTAGAGATTGTATGATTTTTTTTATCATGGCGGATGGTTTGATTTCCGGGTTAAACTGCCAGTGGAAATATATTACTCGAAACTAATGGGAGTCCAAAAAACAATATAGGCACAACCACCACGAGCTCAAAAAAAAATGTATCAAAATTAGATGGGTACCAGCTCGAGACTGGAGTAGTGATTGTTACCATCTCACAACTGATTTACACCTTATGTGAGCGCATATTTTACCCACTCAAATTGACTATGCTCTTTATGAGAGCATAACACTAGAGAATGCAAGGCACTAAAAATAAAGATTGGAAATGTAAAACTTTGCTTCCTTGAGATTGACCCTCGAAAATGCACAAGTATTAGGAAACGATAAATTCATACATCATATGGAGAGCTACAACTTCATAACCAACCCCCGTGTACATCAGAAACATACCTTCTTTGTTCTCTCCCTTTCAGAAGCCTCTTTTTTCTTATCCTTGTCAGAACCCTGAGATTAGCAAGCAGTTCTACAGGTGAGGCGACTCCCAACAATTTCAGCAGTATAACCGTCAGTAGAAATAGCAGTAAGAGACTTCCCAATTTAATGAAAACGGACTCCTCATCCCTTCTACTTGAAAGCTGTTGCATGTATTTCATTCAACCACTTATGACTATGTCTCACAAAATTAGCATATAAGTTCACAAAACAAGCTCTATGATTCACAAAATCACCTTCAAGGTTCACAATATCGAAACATATAATCCGCAAAATTGAGCATAAATTTTCACAAATTAAAACTGAAATAGAAAACAATAATTAGATCTTCAAAAAAAGGAAATACCTGTTTCAATAGCACTATTATCATCAACCATTATGATATCTACAATCTTTATAGCAATTAGAGCTACAAAATCGTCGAAAATAATGTTGCCTTCTAGTTTCACAATATCAGCTCTATAATTCACAATACAAGGTCTAGGATACACAAAAAAAGGGAGCAAAATAGGTGATTTCGACCATTTATGACCATGTTTCACAATATTGTCTTCTAGTTTCACAATGTAAGCTTCAGGATTCACAAAACAAGGTATATGATTCACAAAATAAGAAAAAGAGCAAAATAGGTGATTTCGACCATTTTGTGACCCAATTTCACAATATTGCCTTTTGGTTTCACAAAACAAGCTCTAGGATTCACAAAATAAGGTATAAGATTCACAAAACAAGAAAAGGAGCAAAATAGGTGATTTTGATAATTTATAACCAAGTTTCATAATATTGCCTTCTAGCTTCACAAAACAAGCTTTAGGATTCACAAAATAGGGTATAAGATTCACAAAATAAGAAAAGGAGCAAAATAGGTGATTTCGACCATTTATGACCAAGTTTCACAACATTGTCTTTGTGGACAAGGCCCTCGGGAACTGCGTCCGAGGGATCCACACCCGGCATAATCGACTCGAGGTTCTTTCGAATCGAATTAAGACAAATTAGAGTCGCCACCAAGTTTTTTGGGAACTTGGAACCGTTCAAGTCAACTTTACACCTTTCATCGAAAAGCATAAAGCCAATCGACTACGAGTGATTAAAGATAAAGACTTGTACCCTATATCACTCGATTTGAATGACTCTCGTAATCCAATGGTATTTAGACGGATCCACAAACCATAGATCTTGAGTAAGGGGTGAGGGTACGTGTTGGGAAGCCCATAAGGACACCCAACCCCGCCCGTCAATAACGGCCTCTACTAAGTCAAGTGTCGGATTTCAAACAAGGTCATAGCTACTGCGATGTATGATATGCAAAGTTGTTTTAACCCTATCATGTGACAACAATTTCTATGTCGTTTTAGATGCAACTAAACTAACTTCGTCAAAGTTGTAATTTAGCATGTGGGTTGATTGATCTAAGCAACATACAAAATAAAGCAAACAAGGCTTAAGGGGGAATGGGGGAGCCGTTGGGATCTACCTATTACAAACCAGGCATTTCATGCCGACACAACAACGAATTAAAGATACAACTCGATCTAAATACAATTGCTACATACGGAACCATAAACGACACAAAACACGGCCACTTGGCCTAGAAAACCGTGCACAAGGGGGGGGTGACTCACGGCCTACATGACACACGGCCTTGGGTCACTCCTCGTAATGCGTGCTTTCACTTAATCTCATCGAATTAGACATAGGGCTATGCACCAAAGCATGCATTAGCATAAACCGGGCCATGTTGCTTTAGACAACACGCGGTTTACTACGCTTCTACAAGCATTGGGGGAACAACCGTCTAACCAAACAAGACCAAGGTTTTTATAAAAGGTTTTGACTCAATAAAAGAAAACAAACTTGAAAGATTACAACTCGATAAACAAACTATAAATTACAGGCTACAAAACAAACAAAGAACAAATGATAAACAAGGAACGGAAAACGAAACGAGAAAGACAAGACACACGGCCAACCCACGGCCCAAACCAACGGCCACCCTCACGGCCAAGACAAGGCCAACCTAGTTCCTAAGTTAGATTCATTGATTAGATCGAATGTTTGCGAAAAGGGATAGGAAACAAGTTAGAAAACGAGTTAAAAACGATGTTGATTGATGGTCGCATGAGGGTGTATTCTACACGGCCTAAAGGGTCTAATTAGGTCAAATTCGCTAATTAATTTAACTCATCGAGTGTCAATAAGAAGGTGCTAATCACGCACTCTTATACTAGCGAGAAATTAGGTGAAAGAGAGAGATGCATTCAATTGTTTACAGAATCGTCGATTGATTTTATAACTTACGTCGAAGCCACCTATCGTGTCTAATTAGGTTATTAAATTAAATTAATGTTATCTAAATATGTCGTAGGTTAACAATCAGAGGTTAAACTAACATACAATGGGTCCTAGGGTATGTCGATTTGGCCGAAACAAAAGGGGGTCGAAAGCGAAGAACGAAGTTAGACAATTGTTTTATTTATGCCCTACCTTGAACACGAGGATATGTAAATGAGACGGGGGTGTACGACCGACAGAAGTAGCGGTTTCTTTTCCCATCTCAAGTCAACGCGGGTGTTCATGGTGGTACTTTAACTCATACTCGGACTAACTAGTTTCATAGTTAAATTAAAACAATCGATAAACAAAACGAAAACAAACAAAAAACAAACTATAAAAAGAGCATAAGAAAACGAAATAAAAAGAGGAAAGAGAAGGGGATTTGATGCACCCTCAACCTACATGTATCGTTGACACCGTCTTGGGTCATAATCGATGGTAGATTTTATCTCGAGAGGCCGTCGTCGACGAAGAATAAAGCAAACACGCGTTTTGGAAACTTTCTGGACAGCGATTTTCAAACAGTGATATCTCCCTCGTTTCACGACGAAAATTCGATTTAAAAGATGTTTTGGAAACTAGAAAGAGAGGAGAACAAGGATCTTAAAGCAATCCCTGCTCGTTTTGGGTTATTGGGCACGAAAAACGAGCACAAACAGAACTGGACAGACAAGAAGAAACCGCGAAAACAGAGTGTTATTTCACTCTGTTTTTCGAGGGATTTCGTGTACTCTCAAGGGCAATTTGGCTCGTAAATCTTTGTCTAATGTGTAGATGGATGTTATGTGGTTAATTAGGAACAAGAAACTCGAGTTTTTATGAAGGTTTGATGGAGGAACGAATGGGTTTTCGAAGAGGACACACAAACAGTTTCAGTTTGTGTGTCGGTTTGGTTTAGGGTTTTTGAAGGATGTTTAGGGTTTGTTTCTGAGGTTTAAAGCTTGTGAGTGATGGTTGGATGTATAGAGAACTTAGAGGCATGAATGTATGGTGAAGGGGTGGTATTTATAAGGGTTTAAAATAGGTTAAAAGAGAGGAGGAGGCAGTCGGGCTCAATCCCGTATGGCTGCTGTCCATCGGTTTTTGTGAGGGTTTGAGGGGGGTTTTCTTGGTGATTAAGCTAGGATAATATGGGTAGGATACTAGGGTATGGGTTAGGGTTAATGGGTACGGGTGTTGGTAGTGTTTGGAGCGGGTTTGGGCTCGCGAATTGGCTGCCAAAACAGGGGGGGCTACATTGGTTGCGGGCTGCTTGTGAGGGGTTTGGGACGAGAATTTGGGCCGTGGTATGGGGGGTTCGAACAAGGGTGGATGGGTATTGGTCTAGGTGGGTTAGTGTACTCGAGATTCGTGCCAAATCGTAAAGGAAACGGGCTCAAAAACCGAGCTAAAATCGAGCTCAAAAACAAGTGTTCAAAACGGGTTCTTCGCTTTTAAAATCGATTTTTCAAATCAATTAACAAATTAAAATAAATGACTTTTCAAATCAAATATACTCATAAAATGATTTTTCAAATAAATTATTTATTTTATTTTCAATAAAATAAACTTGGGAAAATAAATTCAAAATAAAATAAATTAAATTGAAATCCCTTTAAAAAAAGCTTTAATTTAAATATCATTTAAATTAATAAAATGAACTCACTAAAAAACATTAATTTAAATATCATTTAAATTAATAAAATACTTCATCGACGACGCCCATTCTACCTCGTAAAACGAGCTCCAAATAATGACAATGACAACTAAAGAATACATGTGTCCTATCATCATCGGGTGTTTGTCGGGTTCTCTATAAATTCCAATATCGACGGATACGGGTATCTACAGAGCCCCCACTTTGACTGAGGCTTGGACAAGGCGAAAGTCAAAGTATACCCCAGGTCCCTTTCGACCTGAGGATTCTTCGGGTCGTTTATAGTCCATTAGACTTGCGTATATAAGCTCTACTTGACCATAAGAAGAGATCATACCGAAACTTCGTTGGGGTTGACTCTTGCTTCTGTTGCGTCGAAATATCATCGTTGGTCATCGACCCATAAATTGCATAAATGGTGGGTTGAGCCTTATCCTTAGGCGCCTACGTATCCGTTTCTGACGGAATCAAACCCGCGTCGTAGTTCGGCAGCTGTTGACACATGCCCAAAGTTTTATCATCTGCTCGCGTATGTCCAAAATTCATCATCTGCTGACATTGGCCCAAAATTTATCATCTGTTGGCACTTGTCCGAATGGGACGGGACTTTCCGAGGAGGTTGCCGCCGCTTTCATCATTTGCTTTCAGCTACAGAATTCTTCCATTTCATACTCTTGTATCGAATTGAATTCTTGGTGGATGTTATCCTTTACATCCTGATAATGGTCTCTGAAGCCAACGGCTTCAGAGCCCCCAGTTTGCAATGGCTCTAAAGTCGAAGACTTTAGAGCCCCCAGTTGAAGCATATCCTGCTATAATTGAAACGTAGAAAACGTACTAGCAATGATCATCACATAAGCACATTTGGATCATCGATCTTGAAATTGGATCATTTGAAATACTGGGTCATCGACCCGAAGATTGAATTTGAATATTTTGAACGATTGGGCCCTCGACCCGAAGTTTGAAATTGACATTACTTGGAATGTTGGGCCATCGACCCAAAAAATTGAATTTGAAATTTTGAATGATTGGGCCATCGACCCAGAAAGATTCTACTACATGGATCATCCATCCACAATTCGCAAAAAGTTTTTAAAATTTTGAAATTTTGGCATTTTGAAATTTTTTGAAGTTGAACCTTGATGGGTGAGCATGAAATACGACTCAGACACCTTGTATGACCGGTAAACAACGTGGGCGTAGCCCGCTACCGTAAAACAAAAAAGGAAAATAAAATCGTAAGTGTGCACGGGTTTGAATTCAAATATGGACTCGTCGAGGGTAGAAATGTAAATCGGCCGTTCCGGCGCGCGATAGATGTGCGAAAACCCGATGCATCATGCCAAAGACTGGTGTGAGCTAGGGCGGGCCTAAGAGGCGCGCGACCCAAGGCCCACACGGCTCAAAAAAAACGGCACCCTAGGGGTGTCATCCTAGGTGCTTCCTTCCCTTATACTTTCTATATATGAGGAAGAGTCATCTCGCCAAATTTATTCTCATTGTCCCCCAAACTGGTGCAAATAACATAAATCATTATGAATAATCTAGCTAGTGCTATGCGAGCATGGGAGACCGACTTTACTAGCGCAGAGAGACAAGAATTAAAGACCGTTCACTTGGCGCAATTACTTCCCTTACGCCAAATCCCCTTCAACTTATTTGTTGGAATACCGCCTTAGCTACCGGGATCCTTACAACCATGTCTTCGCTTTTTCCCGAGGGGGAGATCGCCCTCTACCCGAAGAGTTTTTCGCCCTTGGAGGATGGGATCGAGGCCATACCGGCTATACCTAAATTTCATTCAGGGTGGCGCGGAACATATCTAGACTGCCTTGGCCTTTCCAGGACGGAGTCTGAGGGGATAGTGATTGGTGACGAAGTCAACCTTTTTGCTATTCATAGGAGATTTTGTATCTTGCGGAACAGTATTTCGCTGCCAGCGTACTGCCGCAGGGCCTTTGGATTGATCATGTTACACCTTTATATCTTCGAAGGTAGGATGAACAAGACAACTTGTGTAGGACAAGCGAAGCTTTTGTCTATTGTGTCTCAGATGGAGACGGGACATAACCCTTCCTGGATTATTCTCACCGAAACCCTTCGAGGTTTAGATGCTAAGAAAATGAACCCTGGTGCCGATTGGTCGGGATGCTCCCGTCTACTGCAGGTAACAAGATCTATTCTCCTGATTTCGCATCCTTGATTAATTTTCCTTTTATCACAATTCTTGTCACGTTTTTGTTGCATTCTGCCACGATTTTGTCACAATTTTGCTGCATTCTGCCACGATTTTGCTATATTCTGCCACGATTTTGCTGTATTCTGTCACGATTCCGTTTTTTCCCTTCTTTTTCCTTTTTTCTTTTTTTTCTTCCGTTTTTTTTCATTTTTCGTCCTCTCTTTTTTTCTTTTTTTTTTTCCTTTTTTTTTCTTTTTCTTTTTTTTTTCGCCTTTTTCATTTTTTCTTCTTTTTTCAGGTGTGGCTTTGCGAGAGATTTTGGCTTTTCGCCCCGCCGCGTGAGCCCAGCTCGTATCTCGCTCGTATACTGACTATGCGTGCCAAGCGGTATGAAGACGAGCGTCAAAATGACCTTGCCTATTGGCGAAACAAAGCGACAGGGGGAGGGAAGGTCGCCCTCTTTCTTTGGTTCATGCCTTGGCTTCGCCTCAAATCCTTTACTATCCTTAGGAAGACGACAAGACCAGGCGTTTGCAACTCACCGGGTTTAGAGAGGTCTATCCACATTTACCCCGACCGCGTCTGCGTCGGATGGGTCGCAGACAAATGATTCCCAAGTGTGAGGCATTGCGGGACGAGCAAGAGAGCTGAATTCCTCTATATGTGATGATTGGCTCAAGAGGTGGCACCAAAGGCGTCTTTGGTACGTATCTGCGCGCCCTCAGACTACCTGGGTATCCCCATCTTATACTAAATGGCTTAAAGAGAAGACCGAATCAGGTAAGGATTTGTGTCGGAAGGATGAGCTGGTCGACATCAAATATTATGACAGAAGCAAAAACAGTCGCGACTTCTTTGTTAACGATTTTTCGTCTACATCTGGACCTGAAACTAAGACTGAGAAGACTCCTAAGACTGACTCACAGGCAACAGGTGTGTGGAAACGGTTGGGTTCAAAGGTACACTCGGGCTCAGCCTTAGAAGGGAGGCTCGGTCCTCGCTTGAGTGTAAAAGATAGGCTGGGCCCTCGGGAGGAAATGACGATCCCTCCTAAGAAGCGCGCTAGACAGAACGCAACTACCCCTCCTTTGCAGGAGCCTCGGTCAGGTGACCCAAAAGGCAAAGGGAAAAAGAAGATGTAGGAGCCTTCAACTCCAATTTATTATTTAAATACTACTACTTATTATTTGTCGCTTGCTGTGTGTTGTTGTTTTTTTTTTTGGATGTTGTAATGGGCATCGCCCGATTTTAATAAGACTTACTATTTATTAAAGTTCCCAGTTTCTGCATAAAATTTCATTTTATTCAAAGGAAGGGTCGGTTGTACTCTTTTAAAGAGCTGCCTACGTATCTGTTATCAACAGAATCAAACCGAGCTCGTAGTTCCACAAAACAAATGCGCTACAATCATCGATTTATAACGCACAAAAAGCAGCGAAGCAAAAGTGCCGCGGCCTAGACTCGCTCACGAGCACTGCAATTCAAAATTTTTATTTTACGACATTGAGAATGAGTTCTACGGATAGTATTTCTTCAGTTGATCCAAATTCGTCGGATTCGCAAAATCATTTCCATCTAGGTCTGTCAGTCTGACTGCGCCTCCCGATAATATCTTCTTTACCAAGTAAGGACCGGCCCAGTTCGGCTTGAATTTTCCCCTCGGGTCAATTGGTAGTAAAGCGCGGACGGACTTTAGGACTAAATCCCCATCCTTTATTCCTCGAGGTTTCACCTTTTTGTTAAATGCCCTTTGTATCCTTTTCTGATAGAGTTGAACATGGTGTAGTGCATTTAACCGTCGCTCGTCGAGCATGACCAAGGAATCGTACTGGCTTGCGGCCGATCGCCCAGGGACGACTTTCTAACAGGATCCTTAAAGAAGGTACCTCTAATTCGATAGGCTGAACTGCTTCCATCCCATATGTTAAATAGAACGAAGTTACTCCAGTGGTTGTGCGAATAGACGTTCTGTATCCCCACAGTGCGAACGGTATCTTTTCTGGCCACTCGCGATAATTGTCGGTCATCTTTCTGAGAATCACAGTGATTGTCTTGTTGGCGGCTTCCACTGCCCCATTCGTTTGAGGTCGATACGGTGACGACTTGTGGTGTTTTATTTTATACTTTTCAAGTATTACGGCAGTTTCAGCCTGGAAGTGAGTGCCATGGTCGCTAATGAGCTCATGTGGCACCCCATATCTGCAAATGATTTCATTCTGAATGAACTTTGCTACCTGCTTTGCTTGTAGAACTTTGTATGATTTCACTTCCACCCACTTCGTGAAGTAATCGATGGCGACTAGCATGAAACAATGCCCACCTGTTCCAGATGGGTTGACCTTTCCAATAATGTCGATTCCCCATGTTGAGAAAGGCCATGGTGATGTCAAAGTATATAATGATGATGGCGGCACATCTTTGTATGTTTGCGAAGATTTGGCAATTATGGCAATGTTTGACATATTGGCGACAATCTGTCTCCATCGTGGTCCAATAATACCCTAATCTCATGATTTTAAGAACCAGCATATGGGCATTCATGTGTGGGCCACATTTTCCGTCATGGACTTCTTCCATGACTCTTTTCGCAGTCGGTGAGTCTATGCATCGCAAAAGGATATTTTGCGCGGTCTTCTTGTACAGTTGTCCGTCATTGGTTCTAACGAACTGAGCGGCTAGCATTCGAATAGCGCGCTTTCGCGGTTATCCATGTCGGGTGGATACTCTCCGATTCTTTAAATTTCAGAATAGCATGATACCAAGGTTCGGCCTCGGTTTCTTCCGTGTCTCCGATTACATTAACATAAGCGGGTGATGATCTTCGTTCGACACATATCGGCATAGTATCCATGTGATCAGGTATGTTGATCGAGCGCTAGCTTTGATAGTGCATCAAAAACTGGTTTTCATCTCGGGGAGGTGCACGTACTTGACATTGGCGAACAACTTTTCTAGTTCTTCTATTTTCGCAGTACGGAGCCAAGCTATCACTTCGGGTTTTCCATGTCCCGGCCACTTGATTGATCACTAATGACGAGTCCCCATGTACTACAAGCTTTTTGATGCCTAACTCGAGAGCCTTTGTGCAAACCGAGTAGGCATGCTTCATATTCAGCCGCGTTATTAGTGACGTTAAAGTCCAACTTGATCGAAATAGGAACATGTTCACCTTCCGGTGAAATGAGTAGAACTCCTATCCCGTATCTCCTACAGTTCGATGCTCCATCGAAATAGAGGTCCCACGTATCATTGTCTATGTGAACGATATCTTCGTCGGGAAACGACCACGTATCCAAAACCTCAGTTTCTTCTATCGGGTTATCCGCCAAGAAGTCTGCAACCGCCCTTCCCTTTATTACTTTCAGCGGTACATATTTCAGGTCGAACTCGGAAAGCATTAGAGTCCACCTTGACACCCTGCCGTTCAGAACCGGTTTTTCAAACAAGTATTTGATTGGGTCCATCTTCGAGTGGATGCAGACACTATGACTGAGCATGTAGTGCCGTAACTTCTTTGTCGCCCATACTAAAGCCAAACATGTCTTTTCGAGCTGAGTATACTTGATTTCATACTCCAAGAACTTTTTACTAATGTAGTAAATCGCTCTTTCCTCTTTATCGACTATTTGCGCCAGCATTGCCCCCATTGCAGTATCCGTGACTGTAAGATACAACAAAAGTGGTAACCCAGCCGTTGGTGGGCTGAGAACGGGAGGGGAAGATAGTATTTCTTTGATCTTATCGAACGCAGCTTGACAGTGATCATCCCATACGACGTGTTCCCCTACCTTCAATTTCTTGAAAATTGGCTCGCATATCATTGTTAGCCTTGCCACGAACCGACTTATATATTGGATTCTTCCCAGGAAACCTCGAATTTCCTTCTCGGTTTTCGGGTGAGGCATTTCCATTATGGCCTTTATTTTTGATGGGTCCACCTCGATGCCACGGTGGCTAACGATGTGACCCAATAATTTGCCGGATGTGACTCCGAATGCGCATTTTTGTGGATTCAACCTCATGTTATACTTGCGCAATCGTTCGAAGAATTTGCGTAGCGTACCAAGGTGGCCGTCACGCTCCTTTGACTTGACAATCATGTCGTCGACATAAACCTCGACTTCCTTGTGCATCAAATCATGTAACAATGTTGTCGCGGTCCTCTGGTATGTAGCCCCTGCGTTTATCAACCCAAAAGGCATTACTGTGTAGCAATAGGTTCCCCATTGCGTTCGAACGCTTGATCTTATGCATATCTTCTTTCGCCATCTTGATCGATTATAACCGCAAGGCGTACCCATCCATAAAGGATAGTAACGCGTGCTTTGCCGTGTTGTCAACCAGGATGTCGATGTGAGGTAATGGGAAATCGTCCTTCGGACTTGCCTTGTTTAAATCCCGGAAGTCCACACAAACCCGAACTTTACCATCTTTCTTAGGCAGCCTTTGGGAACGACGTTAGCCACCCGGTCGAGTATTCGACACCTTGATGAACCCAGCTTTGAGTTGCTTGTCGATTTCTTCTTTGACTTTCAAAGACCAATCTGTGTGCATTTTGCGTAGCTTCGCTTGATGGCTTATACCCGGCTTGATTGGGATCCGTGCTCTGCAATTTCCCTATCAATGCCTGGCATGTCTTTGTAGGACCATGCGAAAACATCTTTGAACTCATGCAACAAATCAACGAACCCCTGTCTTTCGGTGGGACTTAAAGTAGTTCCTATTTTAAGCTCCTGTGGTTCTAAGGTTGTACCTACATTGATAGTTTCGGTATCTTCGATGATCGAAGTTTTCTGTTCGTACTCTTCCAACCCTTTTATCAACTGTAGAGGTGGTTCCACTTCTTCTTCTTCTTCTTCTTCGACCAACTGTTCATCCTCGACCTCAGTCTCAATGTCATTATTAAAACAATCATTTTCAAAAATTGAATTGCAATGTAAGTAAGACGAGTCGTAAGCAAACTGGTTCATATTATTATTGATTTGAAATTGCGCGAAATGCGCTAACATTTGAGCCAACTGGTCAGAGCTCAGTGGCGAGATAGGGGTATTCGGGACAGGCCCCGGAATACCACCATTAGGAAAAGGTACATAGGAAGGGAAAGCTAGGGGAGGGGTATTTTCAACACCTGACTCCTTAGACTCAATCTTAGGACCTAACTCAGACTCAGACTCAGACTCAGAATCGGTAACATCATCTGGCTTGAACATTTCTCCTTCTCCCGTTGTCAACTTGAAAAGAAGTCCTTTGTTGTCAGTCCACTTGATTGTTTTCCGCCATCCCGTGTTGGTCCTAAGAGGATCCACATCGGTGATGAGGGTAGATGGATCGAACCGCTCGCTCCTCAGGATCATGCTTACCAAATCTTCGTTTGGTATTGGTGATTTCTTCTCTTCACCGAAAAGGAGACCCATGGCGTTTCGTCATTTATGGATCCGGTTTGGTTTCTATTGGCATCACGGTTAGAATGTCTTCAGGGATGTAGTAGCAATCTTGGAATACTTCGATTCCTGGGACCATGATGTTCTTCTTTGGGTCGAAGATAGGTTCGGGGAAGTCCATGCAAGGGAGCTCTTCCCCAGCTTTCACGAAGTGACCGTTTAGAGTTAGGTGATACGGTCCCATTTTAATATCTCGATCGTCGATCGTTCTTCCCCTCTTTTCCCGTAGATCTTTCTCAGTGGGCTCATATCCAAGCCCGAAAGTTACTCCCTTGGCTACGGGTGGTTTCAACTTGAAAGCCTCCTCCCTTCTAGGATATAAAGAGAAACCGAAGTACTTCCCGATTCGAGAATCACCTCGCAGACATGACTTCCGTATATAGATCCATATTTTTACGCCGGAGTTCGGCTCGATCATGTTGACAATCTCGAAACCACATGCGTCATTGGCGGCTTCGACCCTTACTTCAGAAGTAATGTCTCCTCCTCGCCACGCGATGGTGGTGTGGCGTCAATGGTGACGGTTTTGCCATTGAGTGGGACCTTGATTTTTCGATGCGGCGTTGACGTTACGGCCCTTGCAAAGCATGGATCCGGGCCTTCCCAACAATAAGTTGAAGGATGAGCAAATGTCAATTACTTGGCAATTTATTTTCTTTTCCACTTGCCCAGTCTGTACTACCAGGTCGACAAGTCCACTCACTCGACGCACAGTGCCATCGAATGCCCGAACTGTCTGCGTAGTGGGGATGAAGTCATTCTTCTCCAAGCCCAGAATATGCGCCGTTTTCAGAGGGAGTACGTTGACGGCCGATCCGTCGTCAACCAAGGTCATAGGGATATGCTTGTTGAGGCACACAGTAGCAATATAGAGGGCCAGGTTATGTCGAGGCCCGAACGGTGGCAGATCTTCGTCGGAGAATGTCACACCGTTGGTAATCTGAGGCCGATTCTGGGCGATGTGGGTGACCATGTCCGTAGGAGTAGCATTTGACGACACGGTCATGTTCATCAAAGCTTGTAACAAAGCTTGACGATGCTCGAAAGAGCTCAGGATAAGTTGCCAGATAGATACGTCGGCCTTAGTCTTTTGGAGTTGCTTGATGAGGGAAGCCTCGGAGGTCGACCCTTCACCAAGAACTTCGACCACTGCCGGCTCTTTTTGAGGCGTCTTATTCGGGGTGTCCTTAGCTTTCTCCACACGATACGGGCGTCCGGATCTAGTCGAATGGTTTGACTCTAGGGCATCTTGCCTCACCTTTTAAGATTTCTTCTTGGGTGTGAGGGATTGTTGCGCCTTTGACGAGGTAAACATCATCCTCGTCATCAACCCAAACGCCATTGATTTCATTGCCGCTTCGGAGTATGTAAGGAGTACAATCGACAACAAAATCCCCGAATGTAATCTCGTTTCTCGAGCTTGGTAGGAATTCGGAGCAATCTACGAATATTCTTCCGACGAAAACCCCTTTTAGACGACATGGGCGAATCAAGTGAGAGTAATCGACACTATCTTCGGTAGAGACAAAGTTAGTGTGGTCGCCAAACGGATTGGTGACGTTGTTGGGCTTTATGGCCGAGATTGGGAGCGTTCCGTTCTCAATCATATCTTGAATTTCGTGCTTTAGTCTAAAGCACCTTTCGGTATCGTGTCCCTTCCCTTGATGAAAGGCACAGTAGGCATTCGGTTTGTACCATTTGCCTTGTTGTTCAGCAGGTGGATCCGGAGTTGGACCAATGGGCTTCAACTTTCCTTGGGCCATGAGCCTTTGGAGAGCATAGGCGTAAGTGCACCCAATATCGGTGAATACCCTCGGAGCTTGGCGCGGAGGCCTTTTTGACTGTCCATCTAAGAGATTGACAGTTTCAACAAAGTGGGCCGCTGCTGGTGCTTTTGCTTTAGATGACGAGGCCCCTTGGTATCCCTTTGGCTTCTCAGCTTCAGCAATTCGGACATCGTCCTCTACCTTTATCCCGATCCTTATCAATTCTTTGAAAGAACCAAAATTTTGGTACTTCAGAGCATTACGGTAAACAGGTCGTAAATTCTTCACGAACTTATCTACCATTTCGACTTCATCAGGCTTCTTAGCTAGTTTTACGCTTTCAGCGCGCCATCTTGCGAGGAATTCAGTAAAGCCCTCTTTCTCCTTTTGTGTCATAACCTCCAAAGTTCTTATGTTGGTTTGAATCTCAACATTGTCCGCATAGTGCTTACAGAACTCCACCGTAATATCTTCGAAAGTGGGGAAGTTCTTGAGGTCAAGATTGTAGAACCACGCCTTCGGGTGTTCTCCCAGAGATTGGGCGAAAATTTCAGAGAGCATATCAGCAGGTACTCCCTTCAGTGCTAAGTACCCTTTATAGGCCTTAACGTGGTGAACTGGATCTTCGGTGCCCTTGAACTTGGGGATGTCAGTGAGTACCATGTTCGTGGGCAACTTATCCTGAACCGGGGCATAGGCCCTAGCATTCTCATAGTGGATGTTCTTCCCCTGGGAGAGCTTTAAACGGTCTTCGATGAACTTGAACCGTTTCTCCAAATCAGTCAGAGGTGGGGTAGATGAAGCGGAGTCTTCACCTAGCTTGGATTCGATTGCATCCATTCGGGTCATCATGAGGTTCACGGCCTCAGTAAGCTTGTTAACAGCATCTTCCATTGCTTGACGTCGGGTTTTTGGCGGCCTTTCTACAAGAAAACCCCGTACTGAGTCAATATTTAAAGCAAGAGCCCCTGCACACTTAAGGACACGACCCCAACTTGACCTAAACAAAGACTCGACTTGAGACTGATTAAACAAGGGTTCGACTCACGGTTTGATTTAGACATCGGTTCACTTTAGACTCGACAAAACGACATGACTCAAACTGTCATAACTCGATTCTAAACTGGACTTGGTGTGACTAAACCCGTGATTGGGCTAACATAGCCTATGGGTTGGTGTGAAACGTCCA
This sequence comes from Silene latifolia, assembly GCF_048544455.1. Taxonomy (NCBI): domain Eukaryota; kingdom Viridiplantae; phylum Streptophyta; class Magnoliopsida; order Caryophyllales; family Caryophyllaceae; genus Silene; species Silene latifolia. The sequence goes on from NC_133534.1 coordinate 29,345,878, forward strand.
TAAGGGCCTAGCTTGGACGTTTTTTGTGGACTATCCTAAACCAAAAGGTCGACCAACATGACTCAAAGCCCAAGAGGTGAGCTTGGGTGACCCAACAAGGTCGTGTTCTAGACTCTTGGAATGAAAAAAAAAACGTCTAGCCTAACACGGCCAGGACCCGGACACGACTCGACGCATTTCATGCTTGGTTGAGGTTCGAGAGACATTTTGGATCGGATTTGGAAAAAACGAAGGATTGATTTGAAAATGAGATTTGAAATGGGCAGCATGCCGGCTATAAAAGCTCATTTTTGGGCCGAAAATTCTAGTCCTATTTGGGCAGCATTCCGCGTTTTTAAAACCATGCTATTTTGAAAGTAAGTTGTTCAAAAGTTCGGTTTTGAAAAGGACATGGGAATTTTCGAAAAACAAGACTCGGGAAAACAAATTGCACATTGTCATTCTCATGTTATAAGGATGTATGCTCCTAGACATCTCTAAGTCTCGGCAAGTCTTCTACAAGAAGGTCTATGCCCTCCATCCTTTTGCGGTCTTATAGAGCAAGGTGTCTTAAGGTAAAGTACCTAGAAGATCGTCCCCACTCCCAAGAACCACGCGAGGCGAAGTGGAAGCGAGCAATGTGCAGCTTCCTGGCATAGTGGGACGTCGCCCCCCACGCATCACGAAGAAACGCTGGGACGGCCCGGGCAAGTCCTTAAGGGTTTATGCATGAATCGTAGCACTATGAGTAATGTTTTACTTTCCAACACTTTCTTTTCAAGTTTCACCTCGGAGGAAAAGACCCTAGAAACACAGTGTAACTAGTCCTCTTTTCCCAGTGAGTCGCCAAATGTGGACAAGGCCCTCGGGAGGCTGCGTCCGAGGGATCCACACCGCATAATCGACTCGAGGTTCTTTCGAATCGAATTAAGACAAATTAGAGTCGCCACCAAGTTTTTGGGAACTTGGAACCGTTCAAGTCAACTTTACACCTTTCATCGAAAAGCATAAAGCCAATCGACTACGAGTGATTAAAGATAAAGACTTGTACCCTATATCACTCGATTTGAATGACTCTCGTAATCCAATGGTATTTAGACGGATCCACAAACCATAGATCTTGAGTAAGGGGTGAGGGTACGTGTTGGGAAGCCCATAAGGACACCCAACCCCGCCCGTCAATAACGGCTTCTACTAAGTCAAGTGTCGGATTTCAAACAAGGTCATAGCTACTGCGATGTATGATATGCAAAGTTGTTTTAACCCTATCATGTGACAACAATTTCTATGTCGTTTTAGATGCAACTAAACTAACTTCGTCAAAGTTGTAATTTAGCATGTGGGTTGATTGATCTAAGCAACATACAAAATAAAGCAAACAAGGCTTAAGGGGGAATGGGGGAGCCGTTGGGATCTACCTATTACAAACCAGGCATTTCATGCCGACACAACAACGAATTAAAGATACAACTCGATCTAAATACAATTGCTACATACGGAACCATAAACGACACAAAACACGGCCACTTGGCCTAGAAAACCGTGCACAAGGGGGGGTGACTCACGGCCTACATGACACACGGCCTTGGGTCACTCCTCGTAATGCGTGCTTTCACTTAATCTCATCGAATTAGACATAGGGCTATGCACCAAAGCATGCATTAGCATAAACCGGGCCATGTTGCTTTAGACAACACGCGGTTTACTACGCTTCTACAAGCATTGGGGAACAACCGTCTAACCAAACAAGACCAAGGTTTTTATAAAAGGTTTTGACTCAATAAAAGAAAACAAACTTGAAAGATTACAACTCGATAAACAAACTATAAATTACAGGCTACAAAACAAACAAAGAACAAATGATAAACAAGGAACGGAAAACGAAACGAGAAAGACAAGACACACGGCCAACCCACGGCCCAAACCAACGGCCACCCTCACGGCCAAGACAAGGCCAACCTAGTTCCTAAGTTAGATTCATTGATTAGATCGAATGTTTGCGAAAAGGGATAGGAAACAAGTTAGAAAACGAGTTAAAAACGATGTTGATTGATGGTCGCATGAGGGTGTATTCTACACGGCCTAAAGGGTCTAATTAGGTCAAATTCGCTAATTAATTTAACTCATCGAGTGTCAATAAGAAGGTGCTAATCACGCACTCTTATACTAGCGAGAAATTAGGTGAAAGAGAGAGATGCATTCAATTGTTTACAGAATCGTCGATTGATTTTATAACTTACGTCGAAGCCACCTATCGTGTCTAATTAGGTTATTAAATTAAATTAATGTTATCTAAATATGTCGTAGGTTAACAATCAGAGGTTAAACTAACATACAACGGGTCCTAGGGTATGTCGATTTGGCCGAAACAAAAGGGGGTCGAAAGCGAAGAACGAAGTTAGACAATTGTTTTATTTATGCCCTACCTTGAACACGAGGATATGTAAATGAGACGAGGGTGTACGACCGACAGAAGTAGCGGTTTCTTTTCCCATCTCAAGTCAACGCGGGTGTTCATGGTGGTACTTTAACTCATACTCGGACTAACTAGTTTCATAGTTAAATTAAAACAATCGATAAACAAAACGAAAACAAACAAAAAACAAACTATAAAAAGAGCATAAGAAAACGAAATAAAAAGAGGAAAGAGAAGGGGATTTGATGCACCCTCAACCTACATGTATCGTTGACACCGTCTTGGGTCGTAATCGATGGTAGATTTTATCTCGAGAGGCCGTCGTCGACGAAGAATAAAGCAAACACGCGTTTTGGAAACTTTTACGGACAGCGATTTTCAAACAGTGATATCTCCCTCGTTTCACGACGAAAATTCGATTTAAAAGATGTTTTGGAAACTAGAAAGAGAGGAGAACAAGGATCTTAAAGCAACCCCTGCTCGTTTTGGGTTATTGGGCACGAAAAACGAGCACAAACAGAACTGGACAGACAAGAAGAAACCGCGAAAACAGAGTGTTATTTCACTCTGTTTTTCGAGGGATTTCGTGTACTCTCAAGGGCAATTTGGCTCGTAAATCTTTGTCTAATGTGTAGATGGATGTTATGTGGTTAATTAGGAACAAGAAACTCGAGTTTTTATGAAGGTTTGATGGAGGAACGAATGGGTTTTCGAAGAGGACACACAAACAGTTTCAGTTTGTGTGTCGGTTTGGTTTAGGGTTTTTGAAGGATGTTTAGGGTTTGTTTCTGAGGTTTAAAGATTGTGAGTGATGGTTGGATGTATAGAGAACTTAGAGGCATGAATGTATGGTGAAGGGGTGGTATTTATAAGGGTTTAAAATAGGTTAAAAGAGAGGAGGAGGCAGTCGGGCTCAATCCCGTATGGCTGCTGTCCATCGGTTTTTGTGAGGGTTTGAGGGGGGTTTTCTTGGTGATTAAGCTAGGATAATATGGGTAGGATACTAGGGTATGGGTTAGGGTTAATGGGTACGGGTCTTGGTAGTGTTTGGAGCGGGTTTGGGCTCGCGAATTGGCTGCCAAAACAGGGGGGGCTGCATTGGTTGCGGGCTGCTTGTGAGGGGTTTGGGACGAGAATTTGGGCCGTGGTATGGGGGGTTCGAACAAGGGTGGATGGGTATTGGTCTAGGTGGGTTAGTGTACTCGAGATTCGTGCCAAATCGTAAAGGAAACGGGCTCAAAAACCGAGCTAAAATCGAGCTCAAAAACAAGTGTTCAAAACGGGTTCTTCGCTTTTAAAATCGATTTTTCAAATCAATTAACAAATTAAAATAAATGACTTTTCAAATCAAATATACTCATAAAATGATTTTTCAAATCAAATATTTATTTTATTTTCAATAAAATAAACTTGGGAAAATAAATTCAAAATAAAATAAATTAAATTGAAATCCCTTTAAAAAAAGCTTTAATTTAAATATCATTTAAATTAATAAAATGAACTCACTAAAAAACATTAATTTAAATATCATTTAAATTAATAAAATATTTCATCGACGACGCCCATTCTACCTCGTAAAACGAGCTCCAAATAATGACAATGACAACTAAAGAATACATGTGTCCTATCATCATCGGGTGTTTGTCGGGTTCTCTATAAATTCCAATATCGACGGATACGGGTATCTACAGTCTTCTAACATTCACAATATAAGCTCTAAGATTCACAAAGTAAGGTCTAGAATTCACAAAATAAAAAATGATCAAATTTTTCACAATGTTGTCTTCTAGCTTCACAAAACAAGCTCTATGATTCACAAAACAGAGTCTAGCATTCACTAAATCAGGTCCTAAATTTCACAAAAGCATGTCTAATTTTTATAAAAACAGGCCTTAGATTCACAACTAAACAAAGATATAGCATCATAAACTTTTCACCGTGACGGAGCGACTATTCAAAGGTTCACAAAATCAGGTGTAAGTTTCACAAAATAAAGTCCTAGATTCACATTTCATAACTAAACAGACATATCTGCATCATATGATTAATCTTTCACCGTGACGGAGCGCCTATTTTAAGGTTCAAAAAATCAGGTCTAAGTTTCACAAAATCAGGCCCTAGATTCACATTTCACAACAAAACAAACATATACACATCATACATTCTAATAGTCATAAAATTGTTCAGGATATCTATTTTCGCTATAATAACATCCTAACAAAATCAGTAGCAACATTATCATAATCATCACAATATCAAAGTCGCGAGGTTAAAATCAAAATCGAGCCTTATATTAAGGAAAGCGCTCAATTTTAATTTGATTAAATTTGAACCTTATATTATGGAAATCGCTCAGTTTTGATCAATTGAGCCTTATATCATCAATTTATTAGTGAATTAACAAAATTATATGAATATGCTCAATTTTGATCAAAATTATGAAATTACCTGGAAATTAATCAAAATATTCTTCTGAAATTGCTTGAATGACGTTGTTGTATGTTGTTTTGATGAAATGTATGAACAATTTTCCAGGAAATCGTTGAAATTGTTGTTGTTGATTCGAATTTTCTAGAAAATTGTTGAAATCTATGAACAATTTTCCAGGAAAACGAGATATCATGATGTTGTATTCGTTGTTATATTTTGAGAGAGAGAGAGAGAGAGGGTTAAGTATTTGGGTTGTTGATTGTTTATTTTAGATAGAGAAAATATTTGGATTAAATGAAAAGTTAGGAATGACCCCAAATTTCCAGCCCAAATTAAATCAGTCAGCCCAATTTAGGAAGAATCAGTCCGCCCCAAGTTTACTGAAAGAATTTGGTGAGGTCGGTCGCCTCGCCATAATTAACGGCCTCACCGGATCCGGACTCTATATATAAATTATGTTGAATAAAATACAGTATTTATATACCCTATCATCACCACTCATTGTCCTTCGAGTATTTTTCCCAAAATACTTAGTGATACCAACATGCGTCGATACCCCTCTCACACGACCTGGATGCTCTGCTTTGCCGATTGCCCTAGCAAGAATGTCATCGCGTCCTTCAGGCTTCTATTTTCCTTCCTGTACCTCCTTCTCACATATCCTCTACATACACATAAAACCATTAGGCAACTAAATTTTATTTAAACTCACAATTATATAACCGACCACCAATGGTAGGAGTGACATATTTATTTAAACTTACAAGTTTCTCTTTGATGGCCTTATCATATGGAGTTTCTAACTTTCCAATCTCAGGAGTGTGACCGTCCACCCAAGCGTCGTGACGATTGACTGTTGCAAGCTTCTTCTTAATCAATCTATAACCACCTCTGGAGCCATGAAAGACGCTCTCTTTCTTTGAAATGTTCTCTTGGTTCTGCCTACTCATAGTCTTCATAAAATGAATTGTATCGAGTAACGTAAGCATATTTCATTACTTATTAAGTGATTACTAATAAAGTGATCCCAATGAGCCGCAGCTAAATTACCTTCAACTTGTCAGACTGCCTATAAGCAATAAAGTTATACCAATCTTGCTGGCTGACATACCGATACTTCTTCGTTGGTGGTTTCTTGTTTATCTCCCCGGTCTTCTTGTTGAACAAGTGGTTCTGAGCAACCTTTAACTTCCATGCTCTGAAAGATTCCCCTATCTTTTTATAGGTAACCATTATATTCTTGGGGGACAGTGTAAGCTGCCTGCATATATGGTGAGCATATTTGGTTAGTTTCGGCTAATAGTACATATCGAATACTAAGATAATTTCATCTCACTGCATTTATTATTGTATATACATACTGTTTGGGCTAAAAATAGCATAATGGAGAAGGCCCACTTAATAAAGTAAAGGCTATGGATAGAGTGATAAGGAGGAAGGGAGCCCGCGGACAAGGGAGTGGAGAAACGGGCTTAAAGAGAGGTCAGGAGCCCATCATAGAAGGCGCCCGCGTTAAGGAAAGAAGTGTCAGGGAGAAGTTAGGGAGAAGTCAGGGAGATCAAAGAGAATTGGCAAGGGAGTCCGGGTTTGGAAAGAGTCCTTATGGAAATTATATTTCCTTTCCAAATTCAAGGTAGGACATATCTAGGGTTCTTACCCTATAAATAGCCAAGGGAGCGAATCAAGAATTCATTCATTCAAGACCCGCATTCATACATCAACATTCAAGACCACATCTCTGCAAATAATATATGTTCATTCTAGATCTTGCAGGCCTGACACCTAGGGTCAGCAGGATTAGCTTCGTACCGTGATTGTAATCGTCCTCCTATTCATATAGTGCAATACTTGGCAGGGTACCGTCCCTCCCGCGGTTGTTCCCACATTGGGTTTTCCGCGTCACCAAATCTCTCGTGTCAATTTACATTACGCACTTTATTTTCCTATTTATTTATTGACATACGAACCATTATACAATCGACCAACGAATATAGACTACATTGACCGTAATCAATCGACTTGGGTAAAAATACCTAAACAGTTTGGCACCCACCGTGGGGCATTGTGGTCGTCAATCGTTGATATTCCAGATATACAATGGAAAAGCAAGCATCTGAAGCCGTGTCAGGGAGCAGGCAACCATCGCCACCACCACTATCTACCCAAAATCCAACATTAACAGTGGCCACGCAGGCTCCCGGACATACCTCAAGAATCATACCGATAACAAAAGCTTCTCTACCTCCTAAGACTCATGTTGTCACAGCTCACTCCAGATCAGACAAGGGAACATCAAGTTCAGGCACCACTCCGCCACCTAGTCCCACACAAATCTTACTCACTGGCGTGGAAAATCTTCAGAAAGCTATGGAAAACATGAGAGAAGACCAAAGGAGAGCAGATGCTGAGGTAAGAAGAAGAGACAGAGAACTCTGGGCACAGATTGATATCCTTAAACAGCAGTCTGTCGCCCCAGTAGGTGGGATAGGTGAAGGAAGATCTCCTTTGATAGATTTGACACGGGGAGTATCGGGCGACGGATACCAAAGCCGAGCTAATAACAAGATTAGATTTGGCTACGATGCGTCGGATGGAATAATAACCCCACGAGGGTTAGGATACCTCACACGAGATAGGCGCGGCACGGCTAAGCGCATAGGGACACAAACAGGTGGCCTCTCCGTCAGCAGCCCCGCAGCAATCGGGCAGACACCCGCAGTAGGATCCGAGTCAAACCAGCAAGTGAACTGGCAGTAGGGGACAATCGTTACCACAACCCCCCCCCGATCCGGAGCTTATCGAATCTTCAAGAACCCGGATCGGGAGGAAATACGCGAGATAGTGACAGACGGACCCCAGATTCGGCCAAGTATAACTAATCGCCAGACTTGGAACTAAAAGAGATCTTTGTGCGGGGTCTCGGGCTACAACCCCACTCGAAAGCGGCTCTGAGACGGTTATGCCGATTCGCCATTCGTGGACACCATATCCATCACGGCCATGCCAAAGGGATTCACAAATCCAAATATGCCTCTCTTCGACAGCACAGCAGACCCCTTTGATCATATCGGCCCAAGTATAAGCGAGAAAATGATGACGGTAATGGCTATAGGGCGGAGTTAAGGAAGCTGCATGTGTAAAGGGTTCAGTCCACCCTAGCGGGACCAAAGACTTCGATGGTTTGTGAGCGCCTGCCCAACAGTCGATATCTACATTTGCCGAATTGGTGAACGCATTTACCCAACGATTCGCAAGCGGCGAGAAAGCCACGAAGCACGCGGGAGACCCGTACGAGAATCGTCCAGGGGGCAGGAGAGAGCATTGGAGAATACAATACTAGGTTCAACAATGAGAAGGTAGCAGTACGGGAGTGTGATGTCTCAACAGCAGTAGAAGCCTTCAGAAGAGGCCTCCACCACGACTCCGACCTATACAAGCAGTTAACCATGCATCCATGCCATAGTTTCGAGGCAGTACAGGAGAAGGCAGCTGCCGCAATCAGGTTGAAGGAAGACGTCTTAGCCAGAGCCAGCTTGTTAAGCGCGCCTAGTATCTCTAATACCTCAGCCGTGGAGAAATCAGGAAGAAAGCAAACCACCAGCAAGAAGGACGAGAGGTACAGACCATACGGGAGGGGAGTCAACAGAATCGAAGAAAATCAGCTACTCACCACCCTGGCAGAATACGGATTCACCACAGGAATCGGAGGAATCTTGAAGGCACTCAGGGAGATGGAGTCAGGTGGCCCAACCCACCGGTAGGAGAGCAGGCATGGAGGAAGGACAGCAAGAAGAAGTGTGAGTTCTACCGGGATATTGGTCACAACACTGAGGATTGCTATACATTACGAAGAGAGATCAAGCGCCTGCACGAACAAGGAGAGCTGAGCCACCTATTACCACGTGGGGGCAAGCAACAAGATAAGGTAGGCTCCGCCAAACCGGCAGACCCACCCACATGCACCAAAATTATAAACGTGATAACAGGCGGCTCAGACTTAAGCGGACTGACATATTCAGCAGCCAAGAGACACGCTACAGCGACCAAAGGAGATAGGCCAGCCAATTCGTGCAGAATTTCTCACTATGACCTGCCAGCAGTCAGCTTTGATGAAGGAGATGCATACGATGAGCGAGAACATCACGACGCACTTATTATCACCTTATCAATGGCCAATTACACAGCTAGAAAGGTCTTGGTAGATACAGGAAGCTCGGTCAACTTGATCATGCTGAAAACTATAGAAAATATGGGATTCAGCGAGAAGGATTTACAGAAGAAGACTATTCCTCTAGTAGGCTTCAGTGGAGAAACAGCCAGCTCGCTAGGTGAGATAGTCATCCCCACCTATGTGGGAGGAGTCAATAAGCAAGTCAGGTACCTGGTTATAGATGGCCCCTCTACTTACAACGTCATCTTAGGAAGACCATGGTTACACCAGATGAAAGCAGTCCCCTCAACATACCACCAGTGCATTAAATTCCCCACCCCATGGGGAGTAGAAACGATAAGAGGAGATCAGGAGGAAGCTAGAGGCTGCTATAAGAAGGCACTCAAGTGCACTGCCAACCCCCCGCTTAGCAATTACAGAAGCAGCCTATCCAGGACGAATACATCGAACCGCCAGCAGAAGAGCTGGATCAAATCAACCTGGATAAGCTGCACCCAGAACGAACCGTGCTCATTTGAGCAGGATATACAAGAAGCCTAAGACAGCAGTTAGTCAAGTTCTTACAAGATAACATGGATTGTTTTGCATGGTCACACGATGACATGACAGGAATAGATCCGTCCATCATAACACATAAGTTTAGTGTAGACCCAAAGTATAAGCCCATCCAACAGAGAAGAAGGAAGTTTGCAGCGGAGAGAAATAAGGTAATCAACCAGGAAGTAGATAGCCTGGCAAAGACAAAGAAAATAAGAGAAGTAAAATATCCAGAATGGCTGTCCAACGTAGTGGTGGTGCCTAAGAAGAATGGGAAGTGGAGAGTATGTGTGGACTTCACCGATCTCAACAAAGCATGCCCTAAAGATCCATTCCCGCTGCCCCATATTGATGCAATGGTGGAAGCAACAGCTGGACATGAGATGTTAACATTCCTGGACGCATGGAGTGGATACAATCAGATCAAGATGGATCCTGCAGATTAAGAGAAGACAACATTTATGTCTGAAAGAGGAATATATTGCTATAACGTCATGCCATTCGGCCTAAAAAACGCAGGCTCCATATATCAGAGGCTGGTTAACCGCATGTTCAAAGAGCAGATAGGAAGAACAATGGAAGTGTATATTGATGACATGGTGGTGAAATCAGAAAAAGCCAGAGATCACATGCAACATCTGGCAGAAACATTCAGCACCCTCAGGGAGTACAAGATGAAGCTAAATCCATCTAAATGCACATTCGGAGTATCTTCTGGCAAATTCCTGGGCAATATCGTAACTCAGAGAGGAATAGAGGCCAGTATCGAGTAGATCAAAGCCATCTTACAGCTGGAATCACCTGAGAAGCCTAAGGATGTTCAAAGACTAGCCGGGAAGGTAGCAGCCCTGAACAGGTTCATCTCAAGATCTTCAGATAAATGCAGGCTGTTTTACGACGTACTAAGGAAAAGCCAGAAGTTTGAATGAACCTCTGAGCACGAGCAAGCCTTCAGAGAGCTGAAGCACTACCTCAGCAGCCCGCCGCTGCTGTCAAAACCGGAGCTAGGAGAACCACTATTCCTATACCTAGCCGTCACAGAGGTAGTAGTGAGTGCTGTCCTGGTCAGAGAGCAAGAAAGGGAGAAGAAGCCAGTATACTACATGAGCAAGTCTCTGCTGTCGGCAGAGACCAGGTACACATCCCTTGAAAAATTAGTACTAGCATTGGTAGTGGCATCTCGCAAACTGCGCCCCTATTTTGAGTCCCACATTGTACATGTCGTGACTAATTACCCACTAAAAGCTATCATGAGGAAGCTTGAACTATCAGGAAGAATGTCTAAATGGTCTGTACACCTCAGTAGGTACGACATCCAATATGACCCCAGAACAGCAATCAAATCAGAAGCATTGGCCGACTTTGTGTCAGACTTCAGTCCTGCCATCCAGAATCTAGCAGATAAAGAGATCCTCACTTTAGGAGGGAGCAAGGAGGCAGAAGTCTGGCAGATTCACATTGACGGAGCCTCCAATCAAAGAGGGGCAGGCGTAGGATTAATTCTGCGGTCACCACAGGGAGACCTGATAGCGCAAGCAGTAAGATGCGAATTCAAGGAAACCAACAATGAGACAGAATACGAGGCCTTGATATTGGGAATGAAGCTAGCTTTGGAGTTAGGGTCAGGCACCTGCTCATATCCAGTGACTCTCTGTTAATAGTCAACCACGTGAATGATGAGTTTATAGCCAGAGATTCGAAGATGATTGCATACCTAAAAGTAGCAAAGGAGTTGAAACAGAAATTCGAAACTTGCAAGCTTAAACAGATCCCTAGAGATCAGAACTTGGAAGCAGACGCCCTAACAACCCTGGGGGCAACATTCAAACCAACAGAGCTATCCAGCATCCCAATAGCACACATGCTGGAACCGTCCATTCAGAAGACGGACGAAATAGACAGAGGTGAATTGGAGGATCCACGGAGCGAGAAAGAAATCCGAGCAGTTACAGAGGAAGGTGAGAGCTCCCAGCCAAACATGCAGCCAGGCCAAATAGCCGATCAGGCAGACGAATGGCGCACACCTTACCTAGACTGCCTGCGCTATAACAAGCTACCAGATGACAAGAAGGAAGTGAGAGCTTTTAGAGTGAAGGCCTCCAGATTCATACTCATTGATGATACATTATACAGAAAATCACTAGCAGGCCCCTACTTACGGTGCCTGGACAAGGAAGAAGCACAGACTGTGTTGCATGCTCTCCACAGTGGCGAATGTGGAAACCATGCAGGGGGCAGGAGTCTGGCAAATAAAGCCCTCAGACAGGGATACTATTGGCCTACAATGAAGGCAGATGCAGCAGAGTACGCACGAAAATGTGACGCCTGCCAGCGCTCAGCGCCCATGATCCATCAGCCAGCAGAGCCCCTGCACCCTATCATTTCTCCCTGGCCATTCATGGCATGGGGTATGGACATAGTAGGCCCTCTACCACGGGCCATAGGAAACAGAACCTGGATGTTAGCAATAACAGATTACTTCTCCAAGTGGATAGAGGCAGAAGCATTCACGGAGGTAAAAGACAAACAGGTCATTTCATTCATAAAACGAAACATTATTTGCAGATTTGGTATCCCATCAGAAATCATATGTGACAATGGCTCACAATTCATCTCCAACGACACCGAGGGATACTATGCCAGGTGGAGCATCACCTTAAAAAAGTTAGCACCTAGGACTCCAAAGTCCAACGGACAAGCTGAATCCAGCAACAAAATCATTATGGACAATTTGAGAAGGAGGTTATAGGAGTTAGGAGGAAAGTGGGCAGATGAATTGCCACTAGTATTATGGTCAGACAGAACGACACCAAAGATAGCAACAGGTCAAACACCCTTCAGCCTGGTGTTTGGTGCAGAAGCAGTCATTCCGTCAGAAGTTCTAGTTCCCACTTACAGGTATGGAAATATGACAAGGGAACTGAATAGTACAGAGATGACCAGAAGCCTGGACACAATTGACGAGCTGCGAACAAACGCAAAAATCCGTCTGGCTGCCTACAAACAGTCAGTGGCCAGTAGTTATAACAAGAATGTAAAAGTTAGGCTCCTGGAGGTAGGAGACCTGGTTCTCCGAGAGGTGTTTCAGAACACCAAGAATCGAAAAGCAGGCAAATTCGCCTACAAATGGGAAAGACCATACCAGGTAGAAGGAGTTGTTGGCCATGGTGCATACAGACTGATGACTATGGACGGTCAAATCATACAACGCTCATGGAACATACTTCACCTGAAGAGATATTACTTTTAATAATAAGTAGACTTTAGCTTTTAGAATAATGTACTGTGAGAAGCCAAATCATTTTTAAACATAAAATAAAAATCCGGTGGTAGGCATACTGCCAATTTCACTCTTATTTCTGGTGTCTTTAGTTATTTGTAAGACTTTAAACTACTATTGGATGGTGTGGTCTGGCAGCGTCCTGGGACCACAATTGCTCTGGTACCCCATGAGATGGCGACAGGTACTTCACATCATTCTAATAGATTTTCTTATTTTCAGGCTTCTCTAAGTACATCACTTTGAATCCTAGCATCTATGGTACTTTGAAAGGATGTCTAGCAGGACTGTCAACTGCCGACGCGGGGTGACAAGGCACACAGCACTCCAACATGCCTAACCTATTTTCACCACAAGGAGCACCCTCACAGGCGGACTGTGGAACATACGAAAGGGAGCCTGGTTGACGGTGAATACGCTTATCCGGCTACCCCCGATACCACCCCCTGGACGTAGCTCGCACTAATCGCAATTAATCAGGGCCCCAGCATGCATGCACAAACGAACATGGAACGTAGGGATATCTTCGCTACCAGAATCCTGCAGCGTCTCCATCTGGTCCTAGAATGACGATAAACTTGCCTCAATGATGCCCCTGTTGGCTTAAAACGAGATGAACACACCTTGCGTCATGAACAAGGTTAAGTAGTCCGAAACTGCGGCATACGCCTAAATCAGCCATCCGGCTGACACGACAGCTAGCTTAGTCTGGATCAGTCTTTTCAGGCTGACCACGCTGGTCTAAATCAGCCTCCTAGGTTGACACAGCCACTCCTCCTTACATTGCGGCATACGCCTAAATCGGCCATCAGGCTGACACGGCAGCTAGCTGAGTCAGAACGTTAGTCTCTTCGGGGTGACAGGACTCGCCTAAATCAGTCAAACAGACTGACACGGCAAAAACTTCCTAAAAACAGGCAAGATAAACAACAAACACACGATATGTAAGCTAAAACCTTGCCAAACTATGACAAGGGGCATTTCAAAATATGGCCAAAAGTACGGCCCAAAGTTTAACCGCCACCTTGGCGGGGCAACCACAAAAAACAAGTTTAAAAATTACAAGGTCTGCCACCTCTGGGCCAGACTACCAAAAAAGTTCATCAAAACATAAAAACTTAATTATCGGTCACATTAATGACCTCCACCTCTGGCACCTCCTCTGCCTGCTGACCGCTCATTTCAGGTACTGCACCAGCTTGCATATCCTCAGTTACCATAGCTCCTTGAGCTCTGTAAGCAGCATCCTGGGACATTCCAGCATCACCCCCAGCGGCCTGCTCAGCCAATGCAGGAGAATTCACGTCACCAACCTCAGGCATCAGCATACTCAGATCAGGTTGGGTGGGATAAAGCATCTCCAGCTGGTTCTCCTCTTCCTCTATGGCCTGCTGGGTGGGAGCCTCCTCGAGGGCAGCACGCATCCCGCTGATCTTTCCCCGCCAGGTAGCATAACCAACGACATTGGTGGCTAGGGAGACCAACTCACTGATTTTCTCATCAGAGCGCTTGAGGGAGTCAGAGAAAGTATTGCACACCGCCCGAGTATGCGCCAGCTGATCAGCCCTCTCTTTCAGCTTCTTCTTGGTGACAAAGAAGCTCGGTCTTGACTCCACCACCCGCTCCTTCGACCGATCCGATCCCATTTCTTTGTGCCAAATCGCAACAGTCTCCTTCACTCCTGGTTCTTGGCATCGGTAGCACGGTACCGGTCATCCGCACTATGTTGATCATCTTCTGTTGTAGAGTGTAGGCTGGAAGGTCAGGGGCGAGAAGAAAATCGAGAGTCGCAAAAGGAAGTCGGGAGGCGAGAATCCAAGTAAAGCGGACGAGACGGACAGGTAGAAAATGAAGGGTATTTACCATGAAGGCGTTGTGCACGTCATTTTCAGCCATCTGCTCTGAGGAGAACTCCAAAACGTTTCCTCAACAGGAGGAAAGAGCGGTGATCAATCTCCGCCCGATGGGGCACCTTGTCCACGTTCCCAAAGCCCTGCGGGAAATGAGCAATAATGCCTCCGCTAGATGAAGCCCGAGGACTGGCGGGAGGAGTAGGCGGATGGCGAGATAACGGGTTAACCTCCGGGGCTCACGTGCGCAGAACCGGAAAGCGTGGGAGGAGTGCGAAAAAGAGGCGGCAGGAGCACTCCTCTTGGAGGCGAGAGGCCACATTAGGGGCGGCGAAGGTCTCTTTCTTTTAGCACTTTGGAGGATGAGTTCCAATTGATCAACTTTTGAACCTGCAAGCATATATAGTCTCGCACGACAGAATGCTTAAAACATCGAAACTTGACATGCAAACGAAAGTGGTTACGAAACCTTACCGAGAAGACATACGTGGGGTGATTGAGGAGGATTGAAGGAAGAAGCGGTGAAAAACCGGGAAGCGGTGTCCGGGAACTTTATCTCGATTCGGAGATCTTTGACGACTTTTGCGAGGCGGGGATCTTGGCGCCCATACGGGTAAGGTCACAGGGGCCTGCACGAAGACGATGAAGTAAGCTAGTAAGCAGCAAGATAAAATAAATTAGGTGACTTGAAGACTACTTACTCGAAGTCAGAACCCATTTCTTGAAAATATAATCGGCAGGAGGCTGGATGGAGTCCTTCTTCACGTAGAAGAAGTCCTCAAACCATTTCTCATCGCGAGATTTTGACACGTGTCTGAAGGGAGCCTCTCCACGGCCCCGGAATGAGAATTGACCCCTGCCCAGGGATCTGATGTTGTACATATGGGCCAGATCGCCTAGAGTGACAGATTTGCCAGTACTCTGACCAGTGGCCAGAGAATAGAGAAGAACTCTCCAAATGGCAGCAGAAATTTGTGCCATGGCGAAATTGTTGGTGAAGATAAAATCTTGAATGAGTTTAGGGAAAGGAAAACGGAGGCCATATCTAAACGGGTACAGGTAGAAACTAACCCACCCTGGACGAAGGGCGTTAGCTTTTTGTCCCGGTTCAGGGATGGCGATATCCACCCCGTCACCAAGACCAAGCAGATTCTTGATCGTGGGGATGTCGGCCAGCGTTAAAGCAGAATCACAGTCGTGGGGGTGCTTAAAAAGCCCCCGAGAAGGAAAAGTGGGGTCGAGATTACGATCAGAAGGTGTGGAGGATTGATGAGTTTTGCCCATGGTGGAGAGAGAAAATAAAGATTAAAAGAAGAAGAGAAGATGGATTACCTGATGATGAAGACGAGGAAGGGGAACAGTGAAGCCGGCGAGGAGTGAAGGAGGAGGAAGGTTGAGGGTTTAAGAGAGAAGAATTTTTTGAAATAATTTGAAGTGATTAATGAGAGTAGAAGAGGGACGTTGGAGTTATAAAGAGGAGAGAGGGAGTTGGGTGCGAAGAAAGAGGAGTAGGCGGCTGGAAATGATGGCTTGCATGGGAAGGAGTAAAAGACGGCGTAGGGTTTTTTTACATTTGTTTACGTAAAATTCCTTGCTCGATACTTGAAAGCGTACTACACAAGAAATTTGGGGCAAACTGTTTGGGCTAAAAACAGCATAATGGAGAAGGCCCACTTAATAAAGTAAAGGCTATGGATAGAGTGATGAGGAGGAAGGGAGCCCGCGGACAAGGGAGTGGAGAAACGGGCTTAAAGAGAGGTCAGGAGCCCATCATAGAAGGCGCCCGCGTTAAGGAAAGAAGTGTCAGGGAGAAGTTAGGGAGATCAAAGAGAATTGGCAAGGGAGTCCGGGTTTGGAAAGAGTCCTTATGGAAATTATATTCCCTTTCCATATTCAAGGTAGGATATATCTAGGGTTCTTACCCTATAAATAGCCAAGGGAGCGAATCAAGAATTCATTCATTCAAGACCCGCATTCATACATCAACATTCAAGACCACATCTCTGCAAATAATATACGTTCATTCTAGATCTTGCAGGCCTGACACCTAGGGTCAGCAGGATTAGCTTCGTACCGTGATTGTAATCGTCCTCCTATTCATATAGTGCAATACTTGGCAGGGTATCGTCCCTCCCGCGGTTGTTCCCACATTGGGTTTTCCGCGTCACCAAATCTCTCGTGTCAATTTACATTACGCACTTTATTTTCCTATTTACTTATTGACATACGAACCATTATACAATCGACCAACAAATATAGACTACATTGACCCTACAATCGACTTGGGTAAAAATACCTAAACACATACCTTTATTCTCACCCATAGCTTTTCCTCCTGGTCTTTACTCAACTGATCGATACGCGGTAAACCGAGAGGCACATACTCTCTTACACAACAACCAATCCAAGTTGCGAATGTTGAACCAAAGATACCATCTGGTAGCCCCGTTGATTTATCCTATTGAAGTTCATTAGGTATCCCTCTATATATTGCTTCTAAGGAAACCCTATGGGTCCTTCGCCCAGTATCCGATTCCAAATTATTCTCATCACCTGAATCTTCTTCGTTTGACCTTTTTCCATCATTTCTTTTCCGCTTTCCACCCATATCTAAACCAGAAATTAACAAACTACTAACTTTAAGCATTAAATCGACATAGCAGGAGCACCGTCTCAAATAAATGGTCACACAGTATACCTAAAAATATAGATTTGTTTAACACACAATATACTTAAAATAATAGGTGTTGTTTAACACACAAAAAACCTAAGATAATTAGGGGATAATATCACAACTAATAAAATAAAGACATTAAGTTAATGAGACAAAGGAGTAGGATTTATTATTACTTCTTCAAAGAGGAGAAGTCGGCCCCGGTATGGCGATGACGGAGGGGTTGGCGGAGGCAATTAGAATGGCTATGGCAGAGGCGACGATGACGGCGACGACGACTGTAAAGACGACGTCGATGGGGATTAGTAATGGTTCTAGGGAAACTCAGTGTTCGAGGGTTTTAAGTGAGCGAGGAGAAGGTTTGCATGTGTGTTGTTTGAATATTTGACTGAAACTAATAAACACGGGTTAAGCGAAACCGTATTCTGATTTTGCAATATGACCATGGCTGACTATAAACCCGTAATTATTTTCATTAAATTACATCGGTTGGTGCCTAACCGTTGTCATTTATCTTTCATTGTGTCAAGTTTTTCCCGCAAAAAAAAAGCATCTTCCATATTTGGTAATCCGTATTAAGTTAGTACAAACTTCTTTCCTCAATTAGGCAACTGGGATAGCAAGTGGGGGAAAATGGAAATTTAAGACTAAATTATACACAATCCAATGTAACTTCTTTCCTCAATTAGTTTCTTAAATACAACCCAATGAGCAATTAATAAACATACATTAATCAAATGACCCAAAATACACTACGTCATGGACAATATCTCTTCCCATTAATGATGGTGTAGGAGTCTATTTCAACTCTGGTCTTTTCCTCCATATCCGATATCACTTTCGATGACCTAAACCACCATTGACGCCAAGCTTTTTTTGCCTCACTCACGGTAGATGCATACCAATCGCATCTGGGTAATATATATCCCACCATCAAATCCTCAGAAGAACCAACTTCGAAAGTCGATGAATTCTCATCTGTACCTTCAAGAATTATATGTTTAGGGGGAACTTAATAAAATGGAAAGGACATTGTTGCTTTATCTTTCTCGTAACGCATCCATTTTCTTCTCGCTTTCAATATAGCTCGGTTGACGCCGCAATTCCTTTAATCTTTTAATTTCTGCTTCTTCTGATAACTTACGATCCCTCTGCACCCATGAACTCACAATATTTGTACCTTGGTTAACGACCATAATATTGGAACAAAATTAAAATTATAGAATCACCCACCAATAATGCAACGTTGATTCAATAAAAAATAACTGAACCGTCTGTGCATTCGTCAAATCAAGAATAATGAGAAATATTAGCCACGGCTTAAAAAATACCGTATGGTCAAACAATTAATTATTTTTTAATATATTGAGTCGTATGGTCATATCTTAAATTTAATTATTTTTTTAATATATTGAGTCGTATGGTCAAACAATTAATAAACGGTGCACGTTGAAGTTAGAACGTCACGATTGACAACGGTTGTAGGTGAACCGTTGTTAATGAACAAATTTACAACGGTTGTAGTTGTAGGTTAACCGTTGTTAATGAACCAATTGACAACAGTTGCAGGTGAACCGTTGTTGATGAACCAATTGACAACGGTTGCAGGTGAACCGTTGTTGATGAGTATTACGTAGCAGCAATCTGGATCTTGATTACTGACTGATCTATGGAGTTAAAAAAATGGAAGCAAATCAAACAAGCATAACTCAACACTTTCAAAATGATCATTTCATTTAATTTTAAACCAAATACATTACAGCATTTATCAGAAATCAAAAGATGTATAATAAGCCGTAACAACCCCGGTTAAGCGTAAAAAGCGCTTCTCAACCTGCCACCAATCACGCCACTCTGGTATACCGCTAACTTCCGGGTCATTGGCTTCATATTTTGCAATAAAAGCTTGAATATATGCAAGGACACGACTTGCATGTGGAGATAAGGTTGGAAGAGTACAACTTAACATATCTCTGGCTGCAGCCAAGTTGCGAGTAATAGGCCGACGAGAGTATGAAGATGATGATGATGTTGAGGCTTGGTTGACAATCCAGACTGCTTCACGCCTCTTAATCCAATAATTCCGTTGATGTTCAAGGGATGCTTTGATTAATGGGTGTTGATCGGCGGGAAGCCCGGCGAGAACCTTCCCATCATCTTCAATTGTTTGTGTAAGCCATTCTTCTTTGTTGATAAAATTAGGGTTCATTGCCATGTTGTTTCAAATTTGTGTAATGGGGACGAAATATTGTGATTTGATTAATGAATGTTAGTAAAGGATGCTTTAACATTTATAGTCACATTTATAACTTTTTTCAAAACCGTTGGTAATTAATTTAATGTAAAAGTTGACTTCTTAACAAATATTTTAAACCTACGTAACTTGCAATAAATAATTAGAAAATAAAATACACTACCACACATATATTATTCAAGAAAAACACATACATAACAAGAAATTAAAAGACGTGTGGTTTTAAAACCATTAATTAGAATAATAATAATAATTAATTAACATAATCATCTTGTAATTTGTAATACTGCGGTTTTCTATGCCTATGGGTACTCTATCGAGTGGGGCTTACTCTGTCGAGTAAGTATGTTTTTATACGAAATAGTAGTCTGTTTGATGGGTACTCGATCGACTATGTGTGGCACTCAATCGAGTAAGTCACTTACTCGATCGAGTAAGTCACTTACTCGATCGAGTAAGTGAGTCTTACGGGATATTTTAGCCGGATTTTGTTAATAACGCGTGATTAGTATAAAAGGATTCCGTCACCTTTCTTAATCAGTTTTCACTTTTCTAAAACCTTTCAAGAGAGAAAAAGAGTTACATTGTTCTCCTTCTTCGCGTTGTTAGCAAATCCCTAAGGCTAGGAGTGTCGGATCATCTTGTTCTTTACGCCGTTGCGATCCTTGTGTCGAGGGTAAGCTTTTTATATAATTTTTATAATGTTTTGTTAAAGTTAGGGAATCTAAAGGGAATAGACCATCAATTAAGGACACATCTTGGTGGAACGATGAGGCGAGAAAAGCGATAAAGATAAAACGTGAATGCTATAAGGTTTTGGGGAAATGCATGAGTGATGAGAACTTTGAAAAGTACAAGGAGGCTAGACGAGCCGCTAAAAAGACAGTACGGGATGCGAGAGAAAAAGTTAACCAAGAAGTGTTTGACAGGTTGGACACGAGAGAAGGAGAGAAAGATATCTATAAACTGGCTCGCATAAGAGACCAAAGGACGAGAGATATTGGGAGAGTTAGGTGTGTGAAAGATATGGACGACAAGGTTCTGGTTCAAGATAACGAAATAAAGGCTAGATGGAGTTCTTATTTTGATACTTTATTCAATGGACATCAGGAACAAGGTTTTGGGGATGTAGAAGTAACACCAAGCATGGTTAATCGGGAATTTGTGTGTAGAATACAAAAGAGTGAAGTTAGAAAGGCATTAAGGAAGATGGGGTCAAAGAAAGCAGAGGAACCGGATGGTATACCCATAGAAGTTTGGAGGTGCTTCAGGGAGAAAGGGATTGAATGGCTAACCATGCTCTTCAATAAGATTTGGAGGAGCAACAAGATGCCATCAGCTTGGAGGAGAAGCACTCTTGTCCCTTTGTACAAGAACAAAGGTGATGTTCAAGAGTGCTCCAGTTATCGAGGAATTAAACTTATGAGTCATACAATGAAGTTATGGAAGTGGATAATCGAGCAAAGGCTTATGAGATGTGTAGACATCTCGGATAACCAATTTGGATTTATGCCTGGGAGATCGACTATGGATGCGATTTTTATCATGAGACAGTTGATGGGACACCATCAGGACAAGAAGAAGGACTTGCATATGGTGTTTATTGACTTGGAAAAGGCATATGATAGGGTACTAAGAGAAGTACTTTGGTGGGCTTTAGCGAGAAAGGGTGTGTCTCGAAAATATATTGACCTCATAAAGGACATGTATGAGGGGGG
Source organism: Silene latifolia (assembly GCF_048544455.1). NCBI lineage: Eukaryota > Viridiplantae > Streptophyta > Magnoliopsida > Caryophyllales > Caryophyllaceae > Silene > Silene latifolia. Next base: position 29,367,187 of record NC_133534.1, read on the forward strand.
TAGTACAAGTGTTCGCACTAATGTTGGGAGAACGGAAGAATTTCCCATTACCATCAGGGTGCATCAAGGTTCCGCACTTAATCCTTTTCTCTTTTCTATAGTTATGGATGAGTTGACAAAGGATATTCAGGACGACATCCCTTGGTGTATGATGTTTGCTGATAATATTGTGTTGATTGATGAGACAAAAGAGGAGGTGGAGAGAAAGTTGGAATTGTGGAGGTAGGCTTTAGAGACTCGTGGGTTTAGGCTGAGCAGGAGTAAGACTGAGTATTTAAGGTGTCATTTCAATAAAGTGGCGGGGTTGAGATCGACAGAGGCGGGAAGTATTATTTTCGATGAGAATGTTGTTCAGGGGTCGGATTTCTTCAGATATCTAGGATCTATCATTCAGAAAGATGGGGAGTTAGACGGATATGTGGCTCACATAATTAAAGCGGGATGGTTGAAATGGAAGAGTGCTTCGGGGTTTTTATGCGATAAAAGATATGCCCCAAAGATTAAAGAGAAAATTTTATCGCACGACAATTAGGCCTGCCTTAATTTACGGTTCCGAGTGTTGGGCAGTGAAACATTGTCACATTCAAAAGATGAGTGTGGCGGAGATGCGTATGATGAGGTGGATTTCCGGACATACAAGGAAAGATCGATTAAGGAATGAGGTGATTCGGGAAAAGGTAAAAGTGGCGCCAATAGAGGACAAGATGATGGAAAACCGACTAAGATGGTTTGGCCATGTGAGAAGGAGACCTATGGGCGCACCAGTAAGGAGGCTGGAGACTTGGAGAACAAAAAAGGTCCCTAGAGGTCGAGGAAGACCGAGACAGACATGGTTGAGAGTGATAGAGCATGATATGAGATTTCTGGGGCTTGAGGAGAGTATGGTGACGGAGAGGGCACAATGGAGGGAAAGGATACATGTGGATTTTTAGTATTTTTTTTCTGACATATTTAGTGTTTTTTATTTAATTTACAAATTTAATTATTTGTTCTTCTCTCCTTTATTACACTTTTTACCAACCACTTTCTTATATATTTTACTTGGTTTACTTTTAAGGCATTCCGGATCCTTAATTCTATTTCGGTTTTCAAAAGCGTATTAATCTTTTCTCTCGATTTAAATTTTAAGTTTTTATAAAAGAAATCCGGAATTTGATTTTAAAACCCGTAAGTTTACCTTGACTTTACATTACATTTCCGCTCTTCCTTTTGTTTTTGTTTTTCCCACTTCTATTCGCATTTTGAGGTGTGCGTTCACCCCTGGACAATTCTAAAGGATGATTCATGTCAGCCGACCCCAAATCATTTTGGGATTAAGGCTCGGATGTCGTCGTCGTTGTTGTTGTTGTTTGTTAAAGTTGGTTGAAACCCTAATTGGGTGATATTGGGGGTTTTGGGTGATTTGTATGAATGTGGTAGTAATTGTATGTATGTATGTTATAGGAGGAGGTTTCATTGAGGAAAGATTCTGATTAGCTGCTAAGACCATCTGTGATGTTTGCTTTCCAGGTAGGGTTTTCCCTACTCAGTATTAATTACATAAGTGTGATTGGTGATTACTGTTGTTGTTGTATATCGTATTGGCATTGGATTCTGTTTTGGTGGTTGATGATAGTGTAGTATAATTGTTGTTGTGTAACTGTCTGTGATATTCGGGGAGCGTCCCTGGCTGAGTGGAGTCACTTGCGGGAGTGGCTTCATGCCCTTGGTTCGCCCTCTGTGGTACCTGCCACAGGAGGGGATGTGCACATTAATGAACTTGGGTTTATTGCTCGATGAAGATGAGCGGGGATTTGGTGGGTACGGCTGCGGTCCCCCACTGGCGGCATGGAGTACTTGTTGCGATGGGTACTCTGGTAGGGCTACACACTCTAGTGTATAATCAGTTGTGTGGAGATTGGAGATGGAGACTGGGGATTTGTTTAAGTTGTTTGTGATATTGTTCCTTTATGGTATTTGTTTTATGTAATCAGTACTGACCCCGTTAAATGTTTTAAAAACTGTGGTGATCCATTCAGGGGTGGTGAGCAGTTATTGAGCAGGTATGAGACGATGTGCATGGGATAGCTGGGATGAGTCACCACGTTGCTGTTTTAGAAGTCTTCCGCTGTGTCGAACACTTTTAGTTGTTTAGTATTTGATAGTTTTGAGAACCGGTGTATTTTCTTTTATCAGTCTCGGTTTGGTTGTATCGCTTAAACTTTATCATTATTGAAGTACGTTTCGTTATTGTCTATTAGATTATCATTGCCTCGGGCAACCGAGATGGTAGCATTCTCATGCCTTAAGTGGTCCTGGTAAGCCACTTGGAGTATGAGGGTGTTACAAAGTGGTATCAGAGCGACGATTCTGAAACCTGTAACCAATGAACCTAATGAACATAGGGAGTCAAACTAAAATGAACCCGGGTAGAAGTTGTAGGAGCTAATACAAATACTTGGGAGACATCCTAAAGTCGCGAACTCGCCTTACAACTTTGAACCGGTCACTATAGGGTGTCATGGGATCGCTATGTGTTTGTTGATGTTCTATTGCGTATGTTGAATGATGTGTTGTATAGAAATGTTGCAAAATGATTGTGGTGGAATGGGGAATGTGGTAAATAATAAAGTGTTGTGAATAGGCATGTTGCATGATAGTTGGTTTACAATGTTGTTTGGAATTGTTGGAAAAGTATATGAGAATGATGAATGATGTGGAGGAAAAAGGAAGTAGTTCATATATGATAATATGTGATGGATAATGATGTTGCAGGATGAATGATTTATAATGTGCCTATACTAGTAACATGTGATTAGGGGGTGTGATATGATTTTACATAATTTTATTTGCGTAAAGTTATATAATAAGTTCATATAATTGTCTACTGTTGTATCATATGCACTTGTTAGATGAAGAATGTAATTGAACTAGATGAATTGATTGGAAAAGATGAAGTGGCAATTGCATGAGAATATGAATTTCGTGATTGTGAATATGTTTAGGTGACGAAGTGGATTTGTAATATTGTTGTATTAGTAACATGGAAATATGATTTGTAATGTATGGGTATGTTTTGTGTTACGAAAAGTTATAAAGTTAAAGCATGCGGGTAGTACATGATTGATAAGTTGAATGTTATATGAGCATGATAGATGTTGTTGTTTGGCTTTTGTAGATAGTAAGATGTGGTTAGGGGTACTGGTTTTATGCGTATTGGAATGGTTTTGTTTGCTTGGTTGTTGTTTAAGTTGTTTGGAAGTAAAAATCAATAGTTATGTTGTTCGATTATAGAGGAGCTGTCTTTAAACTGTTATAACTTGAGATGTATATATGATTTTGATGTGATTCCAATTGGAGGTGATATATTGTTCTTTTACGATTCTAATGATAGGTCACAGGCCCAAAATGATTAAGAAACGAATGAGATATAACCGTTTTATGAAAATTGGACAGTGCTGAGAAATGCGTAGGGTACTCGATTAAATGGCCCTCACTCGATCGAGTGCACCTCTTGTTACTCGATCGAGTACGCTTACTTGATCGAGTAGCCCTGGTAATTTGTTGTACGTGCCTATGAACTTCACCTACTCGATTGAGCAAGTCACTTATTCGATCGAGTGACCTGTACTCGATCTAGTGACCCCTGTTTTGGGTCATATGCTTATCTTTTTACTTCGTTGCATATTATGTTTAATTCGAAGGTGTTATTTTGCTTCTTTATGCATTGTTTTACATGTATGTTGGTCTTGATGTGTAAGTTACCCAATCTTATGGTGTAGTGAGTGGCACCTTATGGTGGGTATGAGTTCGGTGGGGAGGACATGAGCTATATGTGGCTGTGATGGATAGTGTAAAAAGAAAAGGAAGATTGCTAAGGCTTATTGAGGCATGGAGCATGTTTTGTGAGATGAGAAGAGTGATATGATTGTGTGTTGAGTAATGTAAAGGTAAGTGTATATGAGCAAAGAGTGAAGTAAGTGTAAGGAAAGTGAGAATGAAAAGGTTGAAAGGAAGGATGTGGATAGTAGCAACTTGAGACGTGTAAGGAATTATGGAGGAAGATGGTTAGATTGTGTTGGTTAAGAATATATGTAATGAAAGGTTGTTGTAGAGAGATGTAGAATAGTGGTATATAGTAAACTTAAAGGGAGACATGTCGCGACGTGGATTTGCAGATAGTGAGCGAGTTTGGGAATTTGTATTATTAAGAGGTAAAACTAGTGTGTGCTTTTCTTGGGTAATTAACGGTATGAAACGAATTTTGGTTTGTGAGTGATAGCATGATGAGAGAAGATCCATGGTAAGAAAGATTAATATGGTACTAATACGAAATAATGGAATTTGAGTTTTGGACCAACAAAAGGGTAACTGGATTTCTAGAGAGTTAGGTACAAGGTGCAAGGAGATGAACTACTAATTGGTATTGTTGAGTGTAAAGAGAAAATAAGGATAAAAAGTAAGCTGAGAAAAATGTTGACCGGAGTTATGTGTGATACCGTCGTTTCAGTACCAAAAATTAATACCTAAGTACTACCAACAGAAGTCAGCGGTAAGTAGGGTCGATCTCCACAAGGAGGCGGTCACTATCTACTTGTTAATTCTAGTCTGTCTACGGTCACAATTGGGGGTTTTGTAATTTATTTTCTAAACTAATCAACATTAAAGGCAAGATAATTAAGGATAAGAGGGATTAACAAGAAAGAGAGAAAACTAGGATTGTCAGGTCATCAATGAATATCGGATAATTGCAGCTAAGGTCACTGATTGGTCGCGTGTGTCGGTCTAAGGGGCAACGAATATCTCCTTCCGGTCTCAATTCGCCCTAAAATACTATTAGCTTAGCTTCCGCCCTCACTAAATCATCATATTTTTCACTGCGGGTCTCACCCCTTCCAACCTTCTGGTCTAGGTTAAGGCTTACCAAGATTAATTAAGCTAAATGCATCGATTCATGTAGCTAGTTACAGTTAATTGCAGTGATTAACAACATAGACATAACAACAACGAAAGATCCGTAACCTAATTAGCAACTAACAATAGTTCATCGAATCCCTTAAATCCTAACAATTAAATTAGCTAGACATAAATAAGAAAAGAGCAAGAATAAGGGATAGAGGAATAATAATCATCACAAATTAAGAAGAGAATAAAAGAAAGAGAAAGAGTAAAAGGGAGAATTACAGATTAAGAGATCCGGAAAAGAGAGCAGAACAATCAAACAGTAACCGGAGGTAAAACAAGACATAAAAAGAGAAAAGAAGAGTGTTTTGACCTAATGACGTCTTTCCTATTTATAGGAAAGACAATTATTATTCTAAACGATATTAAAACCTTGCGGCAGATAGAAAAGTACTCGATCGAGTGGTTTAAAACCTCTCTATCGAGTAATTTATAGTAAAACCTCTTAATAGAGTAAAAACCTACTCGATCGAACACTATCTAAAATAGGCTATTCGATCGAGGACTTTAAACTACTCGATCGAACACTATCTACTCGATCGAGTAGTTTCCAGCGCATAATTCCTGCTTCGCGCACTGAAATTCAAACGGCTGCCATTTCTTCGTTACTTGGGAAAACAAGGCGTTTCCGGTGGCGTTGGAAAGCTAAGAGGACAAGCTTTCATTTTCAATTGGAATCACCTGAAAATACGTTAAAGAACTCGAGATATGACTCTTCATTTTAGGCACTAGTAATTTGAAGTTCTTCCTTTGCTCGCCTAACTGTCTTACTCCTTTGCGCATCTCAAAATAGTAGTCTTAAGGCTCCGAATCAACTCATCTCCTAAATGCATGTATAGGGACATGTTTTAGGCTTGATTATGCTCCTTTCCGGTTCTTACCTGTAAATAATACAAGAGAAACCAAAGTAGACAATTCGGGGGACATTTGTAGCTAAACACTACACAAAATGCATAGAAATGCGTGCAAATAAAGTACGAAATACCTATATAAAATGCACGCATCAAATCTCCCAAAACCAAACCTTTGCTTTTCCCAAGCAAACTAAATGCAAACTAATGGAATGAAAATGAAAACTCAGAGCTAGCTATAACTTGTCTACTTAAACCAATTTAATGCAGTCAAAAATTAACAGTCACAGCTACAACAGTCAATACGCAAATGAGTTATAAGATGTCCATAAACAAGGCTGACCTATCGACCTTGCAAGACCAATAAAATCGGAGTCTCACGTGGTCACTCTTCTCTCATGAAGCAAAGGGTGAATAATTATTTGTAAGAGAGAAAGAGAATACAGTCACTCACCTAAACTGCGACCTACATAACATGCATGCAACAAAAATGATAGACGATTGAAGTACTACGCATACACTCTAACCAACAATGTCCGTCACAGCCGAGGGCTTACAAATAGTATGGGAAAGTGAGGCTACAGGTGAGAAAAGGTGAAATAGATTATGGAAATGTGGAGGTAAAGCGTCAAGCTAGCTCCTAAACAAGACCATATAAAGACCATCCAAAACTCAGTTGTCTAGAAAATAAATCTCAAGTGCCCTTCATTGGCATAAATCTCACTATCCAATGCACTATCTCCTCAAAAATATATGACTAGAACGGAGGAGTGAGACCGTTACAAGATAAAAATAAGCATATTTAGTCTCTTTTATTCAACAAACTCAACCCCTTTTTTTCAACTTTTCTTCCTTTTCTTCTTTCTGTTCCACGTCTAATTTCATTTTTTTCAACCTTTTTTTCTTTTTCTTTTTCTTTTTTTCTTTTCACATCTTTTTTCTTCTTTTTCTCATTCCTACTCATTTTCTACCAACTCCAACAGATGAAAACAGGCCAAACTCGCAACATGATAAGCATACCACAAAAGTCACTCTAAATGGGTGAAAAATGAAATAAAGGAAAATGTGCAATAACCTCCCTGCATGTGACACCAACCACAAACCCGAATGTATGCAATTGACAAAAAATCGAATTTCATAAATGTGCAAAAGTAATGGACATGTTATGCAAGGAGTTCTACTCTCAATTCCTATGTAAACCGGTCATGAATGTCACCAGTTATAAGGCTCTAAATCTCAGAAATGGTAAAGTAGGTTGCCAATTTATCAGGTCAAGTCTACACAGTCAGCTAATTTTGAACAAAAAACTCGTAGATATGCGCAAGACTCAGCTACTAACTATCAATTAGATGCAAGGCTTAAGTAAAAATGACAAGTTAAAGTGCAATTTCATCACGGAAATCAACCGTTCCGACTCAACCTATATGCAAAAGTAAACGTGAATTTTTTTTTTTGAATTTTTAATTTTTATGAGATTTTTTTTTTTAATTTTTATAAAAATAAACAACAATGCATACGGAAATTAAACGTGATAACAAGAATGCAATAAAAACAACATGCAGACACAGATATGGATGCATAACCTCCCCAAACCAAACCGTACAATGCCCTCATTGTACTCACAGATAAGGAAAGAAAATGCAAACTAAAAAGGAGAGAGTGTAGAAGCGGAAAACTTACAAGAATACGCGAAGAAGGGACCTCCACAAACCAGCCAGCAACATGGGAGGTCACGAACAACTGTATAACAGCATCACTGGAAGCGAATCAAAACAGGCGAACTTGGTGCTCGATCGAAAAGATTAAATACTCGATCGAGTACATTAGGCTGCAAAAGTGATCGATCGAAGGAGTCAAGCACTCGATCGAGTAAAAAAAGTGCTCGATCGAGAGGTACCTGCAGACAAATGTCGACCAAAAACCAAGCCTAAATCCTTCACAGTCTATGGTTTGAGAACTATTTATTACACACTCAACAAAACTAAAATGTTCTAAAATCAACTAAAAATTAAACTCCGGGTTAACTCCCGGACAGCGCTAGTTTCAGACAAGTCCCAGCTCGACCATCTTTTCTTTCTTCAACAGCCATTCGAATTGAGCCCAGTCAAAACAGCTCAAGGCACGCAGCAATCGATCAAATAACTGTGCATGTGCTACACAAAAATGTAAGTAGCAGCATAATATAAAAATAAAATAGGAAATTAAAACATACAACCATTTGAGCCTATCGAATTTCCTATGACAGCTCCCAAATTTATCCACAAAGTAATCCTGCCCTCCAGCTATGGGCGGAATATAAAAGCTCAAATTATCCGTCAGTGGAAAATAAGAGAGCTTGGGAGCATTTAAAGATAATCTATGGTACCGTCTCAGTTTAACGAATTTCTGATGACAAGTATGGTGAAAAATCGTTAACTTATTCGTCTCACCGGGAGGGGGTAGAGCATCAAAACAGAAAACATAAGTCAAATGAGGTATTTTACTATCAAACATAATAAAATTATCATTAACTACCTCAGGTCGGTCACCCCTAACGTCGGAATCATTGACAAAAGAGTATTTTAGCTCTTCCGTGCTAGGAACAATCGCTGGCTCAGCTACCTTCTCGTTACCCTCCTTGGTGGGTTCTGTCCCATATATCGCAGCCTCTAGCGCATCCATCTCGGCTTTGAAAAAGGGAGATTCACCATAACCATTGTCTTCAGCAAATTCGTCATCCAAAACGGACCCAAGTGACAAATCATTGCTCTCCATGGCCAAAGTAGTCGAGCGAGTAAAGACAGAACTCGATCGAGATCTTTCCTCTTGATTTTTACTCGATCAAACTCAAGAACATGCTCGATCGAGATCTTCCTTATAGTTGTTGTTCGATCGAGTAAAATTTTCTGTTCGATCGAACACTTCCTCAGATATTTCACTCGATCCAACACTATTACTAGCTCGATCGAGTAATTGTTCTAGTGCAGCGCATAAATCTTCGTAGCTTGCTTCATTTTCAGATAGATAATCGCATTCCGAGTCATACAAATCATCAGCGTCGATAGGCAACTCGGGTCCTTCATGGATAAGACCACTCTCTGCGTGCCTAAAGGTAGTCTCAGCGGCTAACTGAGCTATTTGAGACTCAAGCTCATCAATTTGAGCGTACATATATCTATCATGCTCTCGCATTTTAAATGCAAGTGTCTTGATCAAAGATTTCAGTTCCGCAATCTCTTCTTTCTGTCTATCAGGAGGAGGAGCTTATTGTGACACCCTCAAATTTAGCGTTAATTAAACACGTAAATGCTACAGAAAAACTGACAGGATATGTTTGTAATTGGTTCAACTAATTAAAACCTGTAATTTTTCAAACTTTTCTAAACCATTCACAAACATTTCCCAAAGGAAGAGTGCCAAAACCTGCAAGGACTAATAACCTAATTTACATAACATAACTAAAGTCGCGGGAATATAGTGATACAAACCAAAATAGAAGAGGGAGACATATGTCCCTTCAAAATATATATACAACCAAAAGCTAAAGGTTTCTACAAAATACAACCAAACTAAGTCCAAGGTTCTCTTGCTCACTAGCTCGTCCGTGTACCCCAACTAAGCATCATCAACCTGTCAATCGCATTTTATACAAACACGAAAGCCACAATTCAGTGGGGAGTAACTTCGAGTCCTCCCAGCCACGAAATGTCATTTTTAATGTAACATGTAGTGTAACATGTAAACAACATGATAAATAATCTAATTATCAAGTATTCTAACATTGACTACTAAACTGACCAAATTAAACTATCATGTGAAACGTATAACAAATAGTAATCCAAACTTTATCAATTGTAACCGGCTTACATCTCACCTATTACAATTCATAAAGTCACCATCCAAGAAAGAATAATATATCAAAGACAGACATAAGTTCTTAGTCCCGTCAATAGTCACTCTGTAACTCGAGTCTATACCACGAGGTAGGGAAGGTAATCGAACCGGTATCTTGGCTCAGAGGTTCTATCAAAACATGGCCAAGACACAACAAAACCCTAGCCTATAATCTGCGCAGACCTAGACATGCGGATACACACCACCGCACCCAAGACCCACGATTTTTCTAAAACAAAGTGAGTACCCTAAGGAGTCCACCAAAGGGTTGGCTAGTACTTAAGCTGACCACTTACTATCAAAATAAGTAACGAGGTCATGCCCCAACTTGGATATAATCCCACCAAGTCAGGAACACAAAGGCTATTATGCAGTGAACATATACTCGTCAAAGACGATAAAGACTTATCTATGACAAACACAACAACCTGCAAAAAGTATTTAATACCAATACCATTTCTAGCAATATTAACAATATTAAAGGTTTCAGAGAATCTAGGGCCATTTTACAATATAAGAAACTATTAAATTCAACCAACAACACTGTGAACTAAAACTTAATAAATGGCCTAAAACAAGAAAAAGGCCGATTATCCAATTCATATAAAATTTCATCCAACCGAATTTTTACCCGCAACCCCAGTCCTGCGACAGGTACGGGTTAAATTACGGCTGACCAATCACTCAATTGACTGACATCGAATCAGTCAAAGGGACTAAGGCTTAGTTTTCGGCACAATCATCAAAACATTGCAATTATTGCTATAAAATTCATTTTGAGCCTATTCATTACAATTTCATTTTATAATCTAACCTAACATGTGTCAACTACCATAATACGCATACTTCATCATCAAAATTTTATTTACTACTAACCTTATTCATTTCCTAAGACTACCCACATGTTACTTTTACTAAGCATATCATTAATAAACCCGAAACTACAAGTAATACATGAATTTCCGCGAAACAAGCAACGGACCAACCCGGGCCAACCCCAAGGCAACCGTGGGCCTGCCGGGCCTGCTGGCTGCCACCCCTAACCCACCATTTCTCCACTTTTGTTCAGTTTAACATCGTCTGAAACATCAATTTATCGTTCCCAATACTAATAGGTTAACTTAAACTAACAAAAGACATGCATGCAACCCATTTTATCATGTGAAACAAATTACTCAAATAAAAATCACAAAAACATACAAAAAGCAAAGAATGTGACGATTATTCGTCGAGTAACTCGAAATATGTTACCTTAAGCTAGAAAATGAGAAATTAGAACCTTGAAAACCAACCCTAATATACAACTAGCCACTATGTTCAACAATATACGAGTCCCCAAACTCGTCTTCCAAATCTTCACCTAAATAAACAATAAAAACACAATAATAAGTACAAAAACCGAAATATGCCCAAATTCGTCTTAAATCAACATCAAGAAAACTGAAATTAAAACATACAAGGAGGTAGATCTCGAAGAGGGGATTCCGAAAATATAAACTTTGCGAAAATCCGACTAGAAACGAGTGAGTTATGGTGAAATTTGGCTTGGATTAAGATGAAAATGGTGGTTTTTGGTTCAAGGTTCAAGGAGATGGAGTTAGGTGAGAAAAATCAGAAAAAAAGGAAGGGGAAGGGAGGTGCCGCGGGAAAGGAAAGGAAAGGAGGAAGGGAGCGGGTTTAAGTCGGGATTTTCACGAGTCGGTTTTGGCTCTTTTCGATAATAATTAGAACCGCTTGTCAATTGCAAATTCCGACAAGACCAAAGTTCTTAAACACGAGATTACAAGAAAATTGAATACTCATACGACCCATTTCCAAAATCGTTTCCCCAATTTTCAAAAGAGTTGTCATTTTTCTCCGATATGCCTTATTTCGAAATAAAAGGTTTTTACACGGTTTAAACTATTTTTAAACATTTCGAAACTATCAAAATAAATACTTTACTTCAAAATATAATAGAATTATATTTCTTTGAATTATTTTTATTTCAAATACATTAATATTAAATTTTACTTGATTAATAAATTACTTCCGCAATATATTAATGGTTCGAAATTACGGGGCGTTACAATCACCCCTCCTTTTAAAAAGTTTCGTCCTCGAAACTTAGAAGGAGAAATTATAGTATACAATATCTTAATAATATAATTATAAGAAAAATATAGGTATCTTTTCAATGAAACGGTGATACTCTCGTTGATCAGACAAGAACATCCACATTCATATCAAGATATAAAAATATTTCTACACCAATAAATGAGAAAACCCATTATTGGGACGTCTCCAATAACGAGATTTAACACTCATTAATGTTAAAACCATTAAAAATCATAAAAGCATTTTCAAAATTTTAGTTCAAAGTTCTATAATAAGAATAATATCTTTACTAATTATGATTAAACACGGCTTAGTAACTCGGAAAAAGAGTAAGAAAAGGAATACCTTACGAGAATAATTCAGGATATTTAGCTAACATAGAAGCTTCAGTCTCCCAAGTCTCTTCTTCGACATTTCCACAACGCCAAAGAACACGGACTAGAGGTACAACTTTGCTCCTAAGTTGCTTGTTGGCTTTTTCAAGAATCCGAATTGGCCTTTCTTCAACCACCAAGTTAGGCTCCAATTCAAGAATCTCTTCTTGGATGATATGGCTAGGGTCACTAATGTACTTCCTCAACTGAGAAACATGGAAGACATTGTGAACCTTGCTCAGATTTGGGGGCAATTCTAAACGGTAAGCAGCAGGACCAATCTTTTCAATCACCTGGAAAGGTCCAATATATTTAGGGCTCAGCTTCCCTTTAACGCCAAACCGTTTGACCCCTTTCATAGGTGACACTTTAAGGAATACTTGATCATCAACCTCAAAAGAAAGTGGTCGACGGACATCAAAGCATATGATTTTTGACGGTCTGAGCGGCTTTCATTCGCTCTGAATGATCTTAACTTGTTCAATGGACTCGGTCACCAAATCAGGTCCTAACATTGGAACATTTTGGGTTTGATCCCAACAGTCGGAGTACGGCATTTTCTACCGTACATGAGCTTCATATGGTGCCATTTTAATGGAGGCTTGATATTTGTTGTTGTAAGAAAACTCAACCAGAGGTAAACATTTCTCCCAAGAAGTTTGGAAATCTAAAGCACAGGCACGAAGAAGATCCTCTAAAGTTTGAATTGTTCTCTCGGTTTGACCATCAGTGGCGGCGTGAAAAGCAGTGCTCATCAATAGTTTACTACCCAAGGCTCTCTGTAATGCAGTCCAGAAACGAGAACAAAATCGAGGGTCTCGATCTGAAACTATATCTTTAGGAACCCCATGATAGCGCACTACTTCATTCACATAGGCACCAGCTAGAACTTCTAAACCCCAGGTCTCTCTAATGGGAATAAACCGAGCACACTTAGTCAATCGGTCCACAACCACCCAAACAGCATTCTTCCCAGTGGAAGTCCTGGGTAAAGCCATCACAAAATCCATGGATATAGACTCCCATTTCCAAAGAGGAACATCCAGGGGTTGAAGCAAACCCCCGGGCTTTTGATGCTCTATCTTTACTTTCTGGCGGTGAGGCATTCTTGACATACTCCATAACTTCAATCTTCATCCTAGGCCACCAGAATTGCAATCTCAAATCTTTGTACATTTTGGTACCTCCTGGATGAATGGAGTAAGGAGAGAGGTGTGCTTCATCAAGAATTCTTTTCTCAAATCGGCTGCACTCGGAACATAGATTCTACCATGATAACGAAGATACCCATCATCATCAATCTTACAATCCTTAGCTTACCCAAGTTGAATTTTAGCTTGAATGGATTTGAAAGTAGGATCATCAGGAAGACAAGCACGGATCTCACGGTAGAAGTCAGGTTCGGCTGACATGGCATCAAGATGATGAGAGCCCCTTTTTACAAGGCTTACTCCTAATTTTTGAAGTTCTAAAGCAAGTTCAGGAGGTAATTCTCGAAAAGAATTCAAAGAATGACAGGATTTTTCTCGCTAAGAGCATCACCACCACATTAGCTTTTCCTTCGTGATAAATTAGATCGGCATCATAGTCATTCACCAATTCTAACCATCTTCTTTGTCTCATGTTCAGCTCTTTTTGGGTAAAGAGATATTTCAGGCTTTTTTGGTCGGTGTAGATGTTGCAATGGACTCCAATGAGGTAGTGTCTCCAAATCTTTAAAGCATGCACCACCGCAGCTAATTCAAGATCATGAGTCGGGTAGTTAACTTCATGAACTCTAAGCTGTCGAGAGGCATACGCAACGACTTTCCCTTTTTGCATCAAGACACAACCTATACCATGCTTAGAAGCATCACAGTAAACATCAAAGTCCACTCCTTCTTTAGGTAAGGTCAACACCGGAGCGGTAGTCAACCTCTTTTTCAATTCCTGGAAGGCATTTTCACACTCTTCAGACCACACAAATTTAGACTCTTTCTTCAGCAACTGAGTCATTGGCCTAGCAATCTTTGAGAAATCCTTCACAAACCGCCGATAGTAACCTGCCAAGCCAAGGAAACTACGGATTTCAGAAACATTGGTTGGACTTTTCCAAGTAACAACGGCTTCAATTTTGGCAGGATCTACCATAACGCCCTCTTTTGAAATGACATGCCCAAGGAAGGTCACTTTAGATAATCAGAATTCACATTTAGAGAATTTAGCATACCATTTTTCACGGCGCAAAATCTCCTAAATAGCACGAAGGTGGTTGGCATGTTCTTCTTCAGATTTAGAATAGATCAAGATGTCATCAATGAACACTACAACGTATTTGTCGAGGTGTTCTCTGAAAGTACGGTTCATCTGATCCATGAATACTGCTGGAGCATTGGTCAATCCGAATGGCATCACCGTAAACTCGAAATGACCATATCTCGTACTGAAGGCGGTTCTAGGAATGTCAGCTTCTCGGACTGGAATTTGATGATAGCCCGAACGAAGATCAATTTTAGAAAAAATGGAAGCACCTCGGAGTTGGTCAAAAAGATCATCAATTCTAGGAAGAGGATATTTATTCTTAATAGTAACCCGGTTAAGTTCACGATAATCTATGCATAACCGCATAGATCCATCCTTCTTTCTTACAAAGAGAACAGGAGCACCCCAAGGTGAAGAGCTAGGTCGGATAAAACCTTTGACAATCAAGTCATCCAGCTGAGTCTTCAGCTCTTTCATTTCAGACGGTGCCAGCCTATAAGGAGCTTTAGCAATAGGGCCGGTACCAGGAATAAGATCAATAGTAAATTCAACTTCCCTTTTAGGAGGAATTCCCGGTAACTCATCAGGAAAAACATCGGGAAATTCACATACTACAGGAATGTTCTCTTTAGGAGGCAGAGAGGAAGAATCAGAAGGAGTCACCATACACAAGAAGGCTTGATGACCCTTTTTCATCGCATTGATAAACTTCATAGCAGAAATTAATTTAGTACCGGTTTGTCTTTTAACCATTTGATAAGACACACGGTGACCTGAAGGGCTTGTAAGATTATTTTCTGGTCCCGACCTTCAAATCGAGCATGATAAGTATGTAACCAATCCATGCCCAAAATGACATCAAATTCTTCAAGCGGAAATTGGAAAAGATTTGCTGGAAATATAGATCCCACAATAGAAATAAGGACTTCCGGATAGATTTTAGAACAGGAAAAGACATCACCAGAGGGTAAGGATATAGATGTGCTTTCTTCTTGTGATGATTCAAGTGATAACTTATCGGAGAGTTTCATTGAAATAAATGATAAAGAGGCAACCGTATCAAATAGTACCATACAAGGAACATCAAAAATAGAAAATGTATCAGTAATGATATCAGGATGTGCCTCAGCTTCTGCTCGGCTCATGACAAAAATCTGACCCTTCGGCCTCACTGGCCTCACTGGGCCGGCAGGAGTAGTAGGAGCCGTCACCTTTCTCTCCGGGCAAACATTGGCCTTGTGGCCCGGTTTGTTGCTTGAAAAGCATATGATAGGATCAACGAAGCATTTACCAGGATGTGCTGGTTTCTTGCAGTTATAGCACATTCGGTCTTTAGTACCTTTATTGTCGTTAAAAGCTGAAGATTGACCACCCCGGTTAACTTGCACATTAGAAACAAATCTCCTCTTGTTTGGGTCAGAAGGAGAAGAGGTAAACCTGGGTGAAGGAGTATAGGGTCTAGAAGATGGATATAAAGGCCTCTTGCCAAGATTGGAACTGGTTGCACGAGCTTCATTTTCAATGTCTTTCAGGGAATTCTCAGCCCATAAAGCATCATTATAAATTGAAACAAAGCTGGTGGAATCCCGACGGACCATGCTTTTGATTTTAGGAGAGAGCTTTTCAAGATAAAAGAAGGCTTTTTCGTTGTCATCCTTCACCAATCTAGTTGCATAATGAGCCAACTCGTTGAATTTATCAGTGAAGGTCTGAACAAGAAGGCTTCCTTGCTTTAATTCCATGAATCCTTTCAACTTCTGCTGCTTAAGTTCTTGCGGATAGAATCGGGCCTCCACTAATTCCTTGAAACGTTCCCAGTCAAATCCTGGTTCAGATGAAACGGTAGGCCCAGTCATGGACCACCATCGATCTGCTTCTCGTACTAGGAAGTGAGATGCCAGCTTCACTTTATGTTCCTCCTTAACATCATATAACGTAAAGCTTTTCTCTAACTCCCGAAACCACCCTGTAAGAGCAACTGGATCAATCTCTCCACCATAAGTGGGAGTGTTGATTCGGGTTAATTGATTAGCCACCCAAGTATAGGTGCCTGGAGTACCCTCAGGAGGCGGGGGAGGAGGAGCTTGTTGATTCTGCTGATTTTGTTGGTTTTGGAGAATTTGAGTAAGAACTAGTAAAAGAGCATCATCAATTCTTCTTGGCGGAGCCATCTTACAAAAGAGAAAATTAATTAGTACCTAACAATTAGCAATCACAAACAGACTACCACATAAAATCCTAAATCTTCCCATCTCTCAAGTTTATTATTTAAAGTTCAAGTGATTTTAAGTGGGGTGCACAAACGTGGGTCGGGAGCAACAAGCTCTGATACCAACTGTGACACCCTCAAATTTAGCGTTAATTAAACACGTAAATTCTACAGAAAAACTGACAGGATATGTTTGTAATTGGTTCAACTAATTAAAACCTGTAATTTTTCAAACTTTTCTAAACCATTCACAAACATTTCCCAAAGGAAGAGTGCCAAAACCTGCAAGGACTAATAACCTAATTTACATAACATAACTAAAGTCGCGGGGATATAGTGATACAAACCAAAATAGAAGAGGGAGACATATGTCCCTTCAAAATATATATACAACCAAAAGCTAAAGGTTTCTACAAAATACAACCAAACTAAGTCCAAGGTTCTGTTGCTCACTAGCTCGTCCGTGTACCCCAACTAAGCATCATCAACCTGTCAATCGCATTTTATACAAACACGAAAGCCACAATTCAGTGGGGAGTAACTTCGAGTCCTCCCAGCCACGAAATGTCATTTTTAATGTAACATGTAGTGTAACATGTAAACAACATGATAAATAATCTAATTATCAAGTATTCTAACATATGAATACTAAACTGACCAAATTAAACTATCATGTGAAACGTATAACAAATAGTAATCCAAACTTTATCAATTGTAACCGGCTTACATCTCACCTATTACAATTCATAAAGTCACCATCCAAGAAAGGACAATATATCAAAGACAGACATAAGTTCTTAGTCCCGTCAATAGTCACTCTGTAACTCGAGTCTATACCACGAGGTAGGGAAGGTAATCGAACCGGTATCTTGGCTCAGAGGTTCTATCAAAACATGGCCAAGACACAACAAAACCCTAGCCTATAATCTGCGCAGACCTAGACATGCGGATACACACCACCGCACCCAAGACCCACAATTTTTCTAAAACAAAGTGAGTACCCTAAGGAGTCCACCAAAGGGTTGGCTAGTACTTAAGCTGACCACTTACTATCAAAATAAGTAACGAGGTCATGCCCCAACTTGGATATAATCCCACCAAGTCAGGAACACAAAGGCTATTAAGCAGTGAACATATACTCGTCAAAGACGATAAAGACTTATCTATGACAAACACAAAGAACTGCAAAAAGTATTTAATACCAATACCATTTCTAGCAATATTAACAATATTAAAGGTTTCAGGGAATCTAGGGCCATTTTACAATATAAGAAACTATTAAATTCAACCAACAACACATGTGAACTAAAACTTAATAAATGGCCTATAACAAGAAAAAGGCCGATTATCCAATTCATATAAAATTTCATCCAACCGAATTTTTACCCGCAACCCCAGTCCTGCGACAGGTACGGGTTAAATTGCGGCTGACCAATCACTCAATTGATCGACATCGAATCGATCAAAGGGACTAAGGCTCGATTTTGGCACAATCATCAAAACATTGCAATTATTGCTATAAAATTCATTTTGAGCCTATTCATTACAATTTGATTTTATAATCTAACCTAACATGTGTCAACTACCATAATACGCATACTTCATCATCAAAATTTTATTTACTACTAACCTTATTCATTTCCTAAGACTACCCACATGTTACTTTTACTAAGCATATCATTAATAAACCCGAAACTACAAGTACTGCATGAAAATCCGCGAAACAAGCAACGGACCAACCCGGGCCAACCCCAAGGCAACCGTGGGCCTGCCTGGGCCTGCCGGGCCTGCTGGCTGCCACCCCTAACCCACCATTTCTCCATTTTTGTTCAGTTTAACATCGTCTGAAACATCAATTTATCGTTCCCAATACTAATAGGTTAACTTAAACAAACAAAAGACATGCATGCAACCCATTTTATCATGTGAAACAAATTACTCAAATAAAAATCACAAAAACATACAAAAAGCAAAGAATGTGACGATTATTCGTCGAGTAACTCGAAATATGTTACCTTAAGCTAGAAAATGAGCAATTAGCACCTTGAATACCAACCCTAATATACAACTAGCCACTATCTTCAACAATATACGAGTCCTCAAACTCGTCTTTCAAATCTTCACCTAAATAAACAATAAAAACACAATAATAAGTACAAAAACCGAAATATGCCCAAATTTGTCTTAAATCAACATCAAGAAAACTGAAATTAAAACATACAAGGAGGTAGATCTCGAAGAGGGGATTCCGAAAATATAAACTTTGCGAAAATCCGACTAGAAACGAGTGAGTTATGGTGAAATTTGGCTTGGATTAAGATGAAAATGGTGGTTTTTGGTTGAAGGTTCAAGGAGATGGAGTTAGGTGAGAAAAATCAGAAAAAAAGGAAGGGGAAGGGAGGTGCCGCGGGAAAGGAAAGGAAAGGAGGAATGGAGCGGGTTTAAGTCGGGATTTTCACGAGTCGGTTTTGGCTCGTTTCGATAATAATTAGAACCGCTTGTCAATTGCAAATTCCGACAAGACCAAAGTTCTTAAACACGAGATTACAAGAAAATTGAATACTCATACGACCCATTTCCAAAATCGTTTCCCCAATTTTCAAAAGAGTTGTCATTTTTCTCCGATATGCCCTTATTTCGAAATAAAAGGTTTTTACACGGTTTAAACTATTTTTAAACATTTCGAAACTATCAAAATAAATACTTTACTTCAAAATATAATAGAATTATATTTCTTTGAATTATTTTTATTTCAAATACATTAATATTAAATTTTACTTGATTAATAAATTACTTCCGCAATATATTAATGGTTCGAAATTACGGGGCGTTACACTTATTGTTGCGGTGGCCAAATGAATGGAGGCTTTTGATAGCCCCGTTGATAAAGCGGATGTGGCGGCACAATTAAAAAAGGTTGGCTGGCTTGTCTACGCTGCTTAAACGCGCAAACTTCATCGTTCCCTGTCAAACAAACAGTGGCATTGTGCCCAGCAGCACCACATCTCTCACAGTAAGCCACCTGCTGCGCCATAGAATGGAACATAGGTGGAAGATCAAAGGTGCTCAAGCCTTCCCTTTGACAATATTTTACCTAGAATTGTCTAGGTAGGACCTGTAGGACCTATCAAAACAACACTAAGAAAAAAGATAAGAACTGCCTCAAGGAATAAATCCCTTGAGGCTAAAGACAGACAAAAATAAACAAGCAAATAATATAGTTGCGTCCCCGGCAACGGCGCCAAAATTTGATTCCGCCGTTTCAGTACCAAAAATAAATACCTAAGTACTACCAACAGAAGTCAGCGGTAAGTAGGGTCGATCTCCACAGGGAGGCGATCATTATCTACTTGTTAATTCTAGTCTGTCTACGGCAATTGGGGGTTTTGTAATTTGTTTTCTAAACTAATCACGATTAAAGGCAAGAGAATTAAGGATAAGATGGATTAACAAGAAAGAGAGAAAACTAGGATTGTCAGGTCATCAATGAATGTCGGATAATTGCAGCTAAGGTCACAGATCGGCCGCGTGTGTCGGTCTAAGGGGCAACGAATATCTCCTTCCGGTCTCAATTCGCCCTAAAATACTATTAGCTTAGCTTCCGCCCTCAGTAAAGCATCCTATTGTTCACTGCGGGTCTCACCCCTTCCAACTTTCCGGTCTAGGTTAAGGCTTACCAAGATTAATTAAGCTAAATACATCGATTCAAGTAGCTAGTTACAGTTAATTGCAGTGATTAACAACATAGACATAACAACAACGAAAGATCCGTAACCTAATTAGAAACTAACAACAGTTCATCGAATCCCTAAATCCTAGCGATTAAATTAGCTAGACATAAATAAGAAAAGAGCAAGAATAAGGGATAGAGGAATAATAATCATCACAAATTAAGAAGAGAATAAAAGAAAGAGAGAGTAAAAGGGAGAATTACATATTAAGAGATCCAAAAAAGAGAGAAGAACAATCGAACAATAACCAGAGGTAAAACAAGAGAGAAAAAGAGAAAAGAAGAGTGTTTGACCTAATGACGTCTTTCCTATTTATAGGAAAGACAATTATTAACCTAAACGATATTAAAACCTTGCGGCAGATAGAAAAGTACTCGATCGAGTGGTTTAAAACCTCTCTATCGAGTAATTTATAGCAAAACCACTCAATAGAGTATAAAACCTACTCGATCGAACACTATCTAAAATAGGCTATTCGATCGAGGACTTTAAACTACTCGATCGAACACTATCTACTCGATCGAGTAGTTTCCAGCGCATAATTCCTGTTTCGCGCACTGAACTTCAAATGGCTGCCATTTCTTCGTTACTTGGGAAAAAAAAGGCGTTTCAGGTGGAGTTGGAAAGCTAAGAGGACAAGCTTTCATCTCCAATTGGAATTACCTGAAAATCTGTTGTAGAACTCGAGATATGGCTCTTCAAATTAGACACTAGTAATTTGAAGTTCTTCCTTTGCTTGCCTAGCTGTCTTACTCCTTTGCGCATCTCGAAATAGTAGTCTTAAGGCTCCGACTCAACTCATCTCCTATATGCATGTATAGGGACATGTTTTAGGCTTGATTATGCTCCTTTCCGGTTCATACCTGTAAATAATACAAGAGAAGCCAAAGTAGACAATTCGGGGGACATTTGTAGCTAAACACTACACAAAATGCATAGAAATGCGGTAAATAAAGTACAAAATACCTATATAAAATGCACGCATCAATGTGATATAGAAGTAATGAATCTTCGAGATGTGTGATACTATCATGAGGATTTGAGTTAACGGTTATGTAGGGGTTCCAGGACTATATGTTAATCATGAGTTTCGAGGAATTAAGGAAAGTAAAAAGCTTGGTGATGAATTTACACGATAGGAGATCTTGGTGGTGAGTTGGGTGACGATACAATTAAGGATAGTATTCGGAAGAATGTTGAGGTAAATTTTGTTGGTGGATTTGATGTTAGTTATTTGGAATGTTAACCGAAGATTGGAAATGAACCGTTATATTTAGAGGTGAGTGTAAGAGGTTTGTTGTACGAGCAGCGGTGGTATTGTGGTGTTGTCACTAGTGGTTAAGGGTGATGATAGATAAGAAAGATAGCAATTATAAAGAGGTTAATCTTGTATAGGTCGGATTGATATGTATGGTTGTGAGAGAGTATAAGATGTGGTTATAGGAGGCGGTTGCTAGTAGTTGAGTATTAGCGGTATGGTTATAGTTGGCAGGGGGTGATGGTTATGCGAATGGGAGAGTATGTTATGAAGGGCATACGAGTTAAGCTCGGGCGAGAGGTAACCTTTATCAAGTGGTAACTTACGTGTTCAGGATTGACTAGTTGGATGTGATTACGGGTCTATGATGTGTATAAATTTTTGTGTGAGGTTCTGACCTCACGAGAAATGCTGTAGTGTGATAGTTATAAAATTGTTATATGAATGTTTTGTGATATATGTTGGGTACGGTAAACTAATGGAATGATGTTTAAAAGTGATAGTTTGGTTGAACTGGCATGGCTAGTTATACTTGTATGATATTCATGAGATTCTTGTCTGTTTATTCCGTATAATATGTTGTGTTGTGATCTAGTAAAGCAGTTTTGAGTAAGTTTTCTTGTCCGAAAAGTTATACTAAGTCAGTGTTTATGGGAATTTTATGTGGTTGTGATGTCTATTGATGTGGTTGTTGTGCCTCGGGTGGTGGTCCGGGCACGTTACTTTGTGTTGTGATTAGGGGTGCTAACGAGTCGAGCCGAGCCCGAGCCTGGCGTTGCTTGGCTTGTGCTCAAGAACCAAAACTCAATCTCGAGCCGATCTCGAGCTTACCCGAGCTTGTAAAAAATGTGCTCGTTATCAAGCTTGTGAGCTTTAACGCGAGCTCGAGCTAAACTCGAGCTCAAATCGAGTCTATATATAATGATGAATTTTTTTTATTTTTGTTCTTCCGTTATTTTCAGTAACAAGGCTTGAAGGTTAAATGGAAAATATTTGACAAATTGGTGAGATATTTGATATATGTGATACAAAGATATAATCATGATAAAATAATTTTATAAAATATGATCAATATCTTATATAATTACACAAGTTTGAGCTGCTCACGAGCTTTTCAAGCCGAGCCACCGTTTGCTCGGCTTGACTCGTTAAGCTCTCGAGCCAAGCCCGAGCTCAAGCCGATCTCGCACGAGCCGAGCTTTGACCGAGCCGATCTTGAGTTACTTGCGAGTTGTCTCATCTCATTAACACCCCTAGTTGTGATGCGGGTATTTCGCGCTGCGGTGCGGCTGTTGGTGGCGGTGTTGCGATGCCGTCATCGGTTGTGGTGGAGTAGGCGGGATGATTATGATACGAGTTTTCAAAAGTGTGTACAAGTAATAGTTGTTTTATTTACTGCTGTTTCTTGCAAGTTTCGTTTGGACAGATAGATTGTTGTTTTGTTTATTGATGTTTCTTACCAGTTTCAGCTTGGGCGTGAGGGTAGAGTATGATATGCAGGAGAGTTGTGCATGTTTCTGTTGCCGGCATGGTATAGCGATATTCTGTTGATGGGACACAGTTGTGAGAGGTTGTTACAGTAATTTTGATCTTGTTTTAAGATGAGGCTTTGGTATACATAGTAATGGCAAGTGAATGGTGGAACATGTGATGTACTGATCTGAAAGCTACAAGTGGTTCATAATCATTTATTGGGACAGTGAGTATAGGGTGTTGAAAATTAGTATCATGTTAAGTTGTGGATGTGTTGTTGGTAATAAAAGGGAGAACTTGAGGATCTAGTGTGAGTGTGTGTAATAATTGTGGATCGTGAGTTCTGAGTATGGAGATAAGTGCATGTATAGAGGACTATGTCGTTTTGGCGGTAATAGGGAACAGTTGAAGTTTTGGTTAAGCTAAAGATTTTGTGGTATAGGTTAGATGGTGTGCCGAGTGAATTGAGGCATGAGTTCTGTTTAAGTAAGAGAGCCTTGGATATAGGAATGGTGAGTGTTTAGATTATAGGCGGTTATCTTTGACATGCGGTGGTGATGAGGATAATGAGAAGATATAGCTCAGGATCTAGTATTAGTGAGTTACGAGCACGTAACATTTATCTTAAGAGGAGTACGATGCGATAAAAGAGAGTTTGATGATTGTGCATGTTGTAGTATAATTGGAAGTAGAGTGTTGGTGTAGCATAAAGGATGGATCTTTGTTGGGATTGATTTTATTAAAGGTCATGGTCGTGCTTGTAGTAGTGTGATGTCTAGGAGTGTGAGAATATTTCGATAGTGTTGACAGTTGGATGATGATGTTTATGAGCGTGAGTAAACTTCGAGGACGAAGTTCCTTTTAAGGGTGGTAGAATTTAACATTCTGTTTGATGTTTATGAGTGTCTTGATATTGGATTTTCTAGTGGATAATATGTTAGTGAAACGGAGTTAGGGGCGTTTGTGGATGGTAGTTGGTGGTGTATGGAGTTAGTGTCGAGAGAGACTATGATGTAGTTAATACGATACCGTGAGCCATATTGTGGAGGTAGGAATAGTTGGTGGAGTTGGTGTTAAGAGTTCATGTTTTATAGGTTGGGGTTTTGTTTTGAGTTCTTAGTTGCGTTGTTGTGTCTTGATCGATTTAGTATGTTTGTTTTATGTATTGCCTTCATATTTTACAATAACAGCTTGAATTTATGCAAGGACACGACTTGCATGTGGAGATAAGGTTGGAAGAGTACAACTCAACATATCTCTGGCTGCAGCCAAGTTGCGAGTAACGGGCCGATGAGGGTATGAAGATGATGATGATGATGATGAGGCTTGGTTGACAAGCCGGACTGCTTCACGCCTCTTAATCCAATAATTCGTTTGATGTTCATGGGATGCTTTGATTAATGGGTGTTGATCGGCGGGAAGCCCGGCGAGAACCTTCCCATCATCTTCAATCGTTTGTGTAAGCCATTCTTCTTTGTTGATAAAATTAGGGTTCATTGCCATGTTGTTTCAAATTTGTGTAATGGGGACGAAATATTGTGATTTGATTAATGAATGTTAGTAAAGGATGATTTAACATTTATAGTCACATTTATAACTTTTTTCAAAACCGTTGGTAATTAATTTAATGTAAAGTTGACTTATTAACAAATATTTTAAACCTACGTAACTTGAAATAAATAATTAGAAAATAAAATACACTACCACCTATATATTATTCAAGAAAAACACATACCTAACAAGAAATTAAAAGACGCGCGGTTTTAAAACCATTAATTAGAATAATAATAATAATTAATTAACATAATCATCTTGTAATTCCCCTGCGATAGAGATAAATATTGGGAATTCAATATGTGGATTATTAAGAGGCACTTGTTCTGCCTCCCATGAACGAGGCACAGTGTCAATATAGTGACGATATGTTCTTAATAGATTAATGTCACAATCGGTTGCAATCCATAAATATTGCGCTTGTAACACATCATCCGTATAATAATTTTTCTTCCCAGCATCATGGTCCTCGTATCTTGCCTAGAGTTTTCTCGCTTGACGAAAAGATTCCAGCTTCTTCCCAAAACCTTAAAACTCGATCATTGTGTAACCAAGAAAACCATGAACTTTAGTCCAAGCTGGGTGGACCTTTTTAACGTTCATATAACCACCTTGACGAAGCATATCTCTCATCCAAGTAAAACTTCTCGAAAAAGCCTTACCATTGTCATCATATTTGATTGGAAGGTTATGTATAATACACGTAAAAGAATGGACATAGCGCGTATTTGATTGTGATTTGGCGGGTGTAAAAGACGACGACGACATGGTGATCGAAGTGTAATATTTTTAATTAAATTATAGGATATGATTAATTGAACTTTGAATTGCTGAATATGGTTAATTGATCACATTATAAGTGATATTTATAGGAAAATATGTATGCATGTGTGGATGTAATAATGGACGGATAGTAATAATGGTCAAACAAAACAATGCATGCAACGGTTCATTATTTATCATACATGGATCGGTTGAATATTAAACATTGAAAAAAGTATATAACGGTTATTTTTCACCCGTAAATGATAAATGACAATCGTTACAGAGGAACTGTTATATCATAATAGAAATTGATAACGGTTACAAGAAACCTGTAGCTATAACATAACAACGGGTACCAAAAACCGTTGCTAGTGTTAATTTAGTAACGGTATTCGAAACGCCGTTTTCTTAAACTGGTAACGGCTGTCTAACAACCGTTGATAAGGGTGATTATATAACGAGTTTATAGAAACAGTTCAACGTTTTTTATAACGGTTTGTTAAACAACCGTTGTCACATTATAATAAAAATGGTTTTCGACGGAAACCGTTATTCTTATTAGCGCGGTCTAGGTTTCCACCAATATTTTAAAAACGGTAATCTAAGTGTCGTTATTAAATGCATTAAACCGTTGTGATACGCTCCTTATTGATGGTCCGATTTGACGTAGTGCACTCGTACAACTAACTCTAATTGTAACTCAATTGAGTACCGTTAAATACTCGATCTATCTATCTTACGTTAATAAGAAAGTGTTTGATTGTTCTTTCGATGCTCACACAATTGTACGTATAAGAAAAAAATTAATCTAAGCACTATTATCCAATAACGATATCAATAAACGTAATTGACAAATGAAGAACTTGACTTTTCGAAATTATAAATAAAGTAAGAACGTTTTAAAATCGTTTGCAATTAAAAATAATTTTACTCTATTTTCGTATTATGCTTGTAAAATGATTTTGCGTGAAAAGTCTTAACCTTAATTGAAAGAGCAGAAGTAGTATTTATAGAAGACGGAAACTGTTGGAAAATGTGTCCTCAACAATAGTGCGATCACATGATTTAATATCATAATTAAATCTCATATTAAGAATACGTAAGGGATGATTCATTTATATAGTCAACTGATCAACATTAATCGGTAACGATTGACTTGCTAGAGTTTGACGTTACTGTCGTGGGACGGTGGTGGTCAGTTGATCCCTTAAGGTCACACCTAAAGGATGATGCCCTTATCTGTAAAGTTAATTAATTGTATGTCGATACAAGTTGATTAATTCCTTAAATATGAACAATTTATATTTATGAGAGGAAATATGTATCTTATTGTAATGTGATTAAATAAGATTCAATTTAGTGAATTAATATGTTAATTAACTAAATTATGTTGAGGTTTTATAAATATTTCGAGGTAGAGGTAATTAGTTATTTACATTTACAAGAGATTGTAAATTTAACTAACTAACTAACTATTATGGGACCCATTATATGTTGATATAATGATAAAATATTACTCAATAAGTTGAGTGGATATATGTTTATTAATTTGTCGCATAATTGTTGTATGATCAAATTAATATTTAATTATGTAAGATAATTAATCATAAGACTTATAAACATTTGTGGGACAAATATTATAAGACAAAAAATAGACCCATATAGGTACATGAGTACCGTCCAACATGTGACGATGGTGGATTTTTTTGGTTTTGTCATTTAGTTGTTGGAATGATACTCCAACAACTTATGACAATACATTTCTAAAAGCCTACTACTTACATATAATTAGAGTATTGCATGTGAGATAAGACAAGACCATAAAATGCTCTATAAGATGCATGTTGGACGTGTGAGGCATTTGATGAGGACATTTATGTTCTTCTCATTTTCTCTTATAAAATCTCACATGCAAAAAGGAAAACCTCTCTCTTATTCATATTCTTCTTCACCAAAAACTCAAGTAGTTTTGATTCAAATTGTTCAAAGAAATTACTAATATTATTAATGTAATATATGAGTATTAGTAATCAATTTTAAGGTAAACTACTAAACAAATATCTAGCACATATTATTTAGTAGAGATAAGGGATAATCTTGGGTGCAATCAAGAGGAGTGGCTTCTATACTTGAGGTCTTTGGAAGATCATCCTATTACTCATAATAGCTCAAGAACAAGTGAAGGTAGAAGACCTTACTTTTGCCCATAAAACCGAAATTTACAATGTAAAGGACATTGTTTTCTTATAAATCCTTCTTTTTGTTATGCATGCACTAGATCTAAAGAACAAATAATTAATAAGTTAATTAGTTAACTATTAGAGGAGTCTAATAATAGGTATATGAACCTAACAAGTGGTATCAGAGCATAAGGATGTTGCATGCATAATCGGTTATTGATTTTCCGAGTTAAAAGGTTAACATATAAAACTAAAAATTTGTGATTTATAAGTATAAGCCACGAAATCACCATGCATGTTATATATTCTGATCCTAGAATGTTTTTAGGTCATTTTTATGATTTATGGAAATTTATTGCTCATTTTAATGATTTTTGGTCATTTTATTACATTTTTATGACTAAAATGAGAATTAAAATGCTAAAAATAGTTAAACTAAGTTTCTGACCTTGGAAATTTTATATGACCTCACATGCATATTTTAAAAGTTGTGTGTAAAAACTCGTATTAATTTGATTAATATTGCATGATTTATGATTTTTATGAGATAAAAATGGATTAAAAGAGGTAAAATGGTTAAAAATAGTTAAATTTAGAATTAAGCCATGATTTTTTAATATGATGTCACATGCATAATTTACAGAGTGTATATAAATTTCGAGATTAAAAGATCTCTTTTAGCATGATTTATGGATTTTTAGAGTAAAAATGGCATAAATAGTTACTATTTCAGCAAAAATAGCTAAAACGTATTGCATAGCTTGAGAAAATTATTTTAGGTTGGATAAATATCCCACTAATTAGATATTAAGTTGTAAAAATTATTGGATTAACTTTTGAATACTTTAAACATTTTATGAGATAAAGTCGATAAAATGCAACTATATTTTCTCAAAATTAATTCGAAACTTTTAACCATTATTTTTGACATTATGAGTGTCATGGAATTATTCCATAATATTCAAAGATTTAAAATTCAAATTTTTAAATTTTTATAATTTAATTTGGATTTATTTCATAAATATTATGATTTTAAGGTAAAAAAATGAGCATAAAATTAAATCAAGTTGAATTATTGTCAAAAATTGAGTGATGACTAATTTTTGAGTCCTAAAAAGTGTTAGGATAATTAAATTGAGTTTAGATGTGATTTAAGTGTTAATTAGTGATTTTAAAAGGTTATTATCACGCATTTCCATAAAACCGGGTTATATATATACGACATAAGTTAAATAGGGCGATTTGGCACATCATTTGGCATGATAGGTGTTGGAGTTAGTGTCCTCCACAATAGTGCGTTAACATAATAAATCTCATTAATAGAATATCATCAGATATTTAATTATTTGATCCTCGTCAGTTGATTAACGTAAATCGATAACGGTTGGCTGACTAGAGTTTGACGTTATTGTCGTGAGACGGCGGTGATCAACTGACCCCTTTCGGTCACACCTAAAGGAACGAACCCCAATTGATAACTAATTAATTGTATGAGATACAATTTGTTTAGTCCCTTGATTTATAGACTAAGAGGTTAGTCGATTATTATTAGAGAGATTTCGAGTTGCGAACTCGAGGAGAGCGCGATTATTATTTAATTATGCGATAATTAAATAATAAGTTTTGGGAAACGGGTTTTAGTTAATTAACTGTTAATTTACTAAAATTGTACTAATTAATTAATGTGATTAATATTAGTACGTAAATAATATGTGTAGTGGTACACGTATATTTACGGAGTGTATTGGACGAATTAATTATGGAAGTATTTAAACATGATACGATGTTTAAAATGAAAATTACACAGATTTGTGCGACAAATTTAAAAACCAACATGGACCCGTATATGGTCATGTGGACCGTGTAAAATAAGTGTAATGGATGATTATTCACATAATCATTTTACCTTATTTTGTATACTACCATAATATATATCTTATACTATATTTTGCATGTGATGTAAGATAAAATTATAAGACAAAAAAATTGTCCACTTGAGCTCATTCCACCCGCCACTTCCATTTCCCCTTCTCCACTCCATATATTTGTTCACTACTTCACTCTACCTCTCTTACACATACTTCACTTATTTGCATGTGAACATCTTCTTCCATCTCTCTACAATAATTATCTAGTATACATTATTAATTTTACTAAGAAAAGTTAGTGATATTACTAATATTATTATCAAGGGTTCATATTAACAAGTTACTAGTTCATACTTGTTAGTAATTTTGGGTTGTTCTTGGGTGCAACTTGGAGGAGACTTTCTAGTTGAAGGTTTTTCAAGGAGGATCATCCACATCATTTTAGCTCAAGAACAAATTAGTAAGGAGAACTAATTTGTGCCCATTTTACCTTATATTCAATGTAAGGAAATTATTTTTCCTTATACTTTCTTTTTATGCTTTCATATTAGCATGCATGTTACATAGATCACATAAACAACAATTTATGAGATAAATTTATGTAATTAGAGAGTCTAATATGGATCTATGATCTTTTAAATGGTATCAGAGCTTAGGCTTGTAATTTGCATGTTGATTTTAAGCATTTTAATGAATTATGAGATAATTAGTAAAAACTCAAAAATTGTGTTGGAAGAGGTTTTAGCACGAAATTTTTGGGACATGCATACCTACTGAACTCAAAAGGTTTGTGGAATTATTTGGTGATTTGTGAAGTAATTTTGCTAATTTTAATGATTTTTGGTAGAAAACCGAGTCAAAATGTCGCATTTTAGTGAAAAATTGACTAAAATTAGTTAAATGTTGATTCGGTGCATAGATTTTTTATGGTAGTTCATGCATGATTTCTACTGATTATATGCAAAAATTTGAAGGTTGGTTCGGAATTTTGCATGTTTATTGATTTTTTGAGTAAACAGTCGATAAAAGTCCAATTAATTAATCATAATTTCGAAATTTTTGATTCTGCCCATGATAAATTTATGTACATTTAAGAATATTATTTAAATGTCAAAAGTTATTTTGCATTTGTGTTTTCACTTTTTTTGATGTTTATTGGTTTTAGTGGTTAAAAACCGATAAATATCGATCTTTTTCTTCACAAAATTTATCCGGATTTTTTGGGCAATTTTTCTGACATTTTGGTGTTCTTGAGAGTGTTCCAGAATACTAAAATTTTTTTGTTTTAATTTTTGGGTAATTTTTCAATTATTTTGGATTTTTACTTAAATATTATGATTTTATCGATTAAATTAGCAAATTATCACCAAATCAAACTAATAATTTGTCACAAAATTAGTGAGGACTAATTTTGAGGTTCAAAACAGTTTGGACAATTAGTTTGGACTTAAATGAGATTTAAGAGTTAATTATTGATTTTTACATGTTAAAAATCGATTAAATCCACAAAACCTGAGATGGATACCAATGAATGATAGGTAGGGCGATTTTGGCATCATATTTACAGCATTTTAAGCATATTTATTTAAGTTGAATGAATTATTGTCATTTATTTAAAGTATTTATCTTTTTGTACCTAGTATGGCCTAGTTAATTTTAATCGTTATTACCCGAAATGAATGGGAATATCGATTTGTTTGTAATTAAATACGATCTCGTATCGTCGGTTTGTAATTAATTAATGAGTAATTTAAAAATTACTCCCTTATATGTTTCAGTTTCCTAAAATTACTCCCTTATATGTTTTTTTTTAAATTACTCCCTTAAGTTTACCTCAGGCCAAAAATTGCTACCATTATTAGTTTTAAGGTGAAAAAGTGAGTGAATGGACAAAATTGCCCTTCAATTAACTTATCCCCAATTCATCCACAATGTTTCATTCACCTGAGCCTTTATCAATTGAAACCCCCAAATTCCCTCTTCAAAACCCTAAATCGAATTCAATTCAAAACCCAGAAAACGCATCCCCAATTCATCTCCCAACTAATTGAACATACAATGTTCAATTAAATCTCTCAAATATTCTTAACCTTAAATTGAAGATTAGTAGGAGAGCACTTGAAGCAGGCGACAACAATGAATCCGGGAAGTAATGAGGTATGTTAATTGTTAATTGATTTTACTTTTTACCTCTTTATTGTTCATTAATGAAATGGAAATTCATTGTAATTGTTTCATTGTTTATGTTCTAATGATTGAGTTCGTATTTTACCCTAATTTAAACCATTTTTGTTCGTGTTATTAATACCCCATATTTCATCTATATTGTAGGATACTAGTTCTACTGTTGGTACAAATTTTACAGTTCATTTAATGGTATTCTATGAAGGGAAGTTTGAAACAGTTAAAGGGGTTACTATGTATAAGGGTGGTAATTTACACCAAAGGGTTGAAGAAGGATCAGTTGACTATTGAATTTTGTAAGGATTTAGGTAAACAATTATGTGGATCAGCAGACTTTGATATGTGGTATAGAAGGTATGGAGTGGATCTCACTAGTGGTAGAACCTTGTTGTTGAGTGAGGATGATGTGGTCCAATTGCTGAGGACAATGTGTAAGATGAGGTGTGTGATAGTGTACATCACTCAACCAAAAGCATGGGTATCTTGCAGGCTTACCAGAAGTAGGGGTATCTTACAGGCCCACCCAATATTAAATTCACAAACCAACAAAAAAGCAACAACAAAAGTTGGTCCAAGCACATTCAAAGCACCCAGGAAAAAGCAATTAAGCACAATAAATGACCATCCTTTATCTTTGACAAAAAATCTCAGCCAAAAGAAATCTAACCTCAAAAGTGAACCCCCATTACCTCTGAGAAGAAGTCCTAGGCATCTCAAAACAAAAATATCAGATTCAACTCCCTTAGATACTTTAACTGGAAGTACTATCACTCCAATTAGGGCTAAGTTACCTGTAAAGAGACTGATAAAATTTGAGGGCAACTTAAGAGCTGGTGTTGAAGAACAGAAAAGTGTAGGGGTAGGAGTTGAATCTGAGGCTGGTGATAAGGTTGCTGTTGAACTTGAGAAGAGTCTAGGGCAAGGAGCTGAGGTTGGTGTTGATAGCAAGGGCAAGACAGTATCAGAGAAGGTCAAAGGGAGAGGTATTAGGCAAAAAAGTGTTGCTTGCAAGGGAAAAAAGTCAGTACCTAAAGATAAGGAGAAAGTGAATGTTGTGGCAGATAAGGGGAAACAAAAGGCAAGGTCTGAGGTAGAGGAAGGGGAAGATGAGTTCACTGATTCAGATCTCAGTGAAGGAAGTGATCCAGAATTTCAGCTAGATGAGTATGATGTAAGGGTTGCAGAGGAGGAAGATATATTTGCAAAAGCAGATGCTGGTGAGATTCTAAAAAATGTGGAGGAGACAATCAATATTGACATACAGAAAAACAAAGCAGTAGAAAATAGAGTTAAACTGCTTGTAGGAGTTGATAACCTTGAGATAAATTTCATTGAAGAGGAAGGAGTAGATTCTAATGAGCTAAGGAGCTTGCATGGTTCTGATGATGAGGTAGATTCTTACCCTTCTTTTAATCCTTCAACTGACTTCTCAAAATCTGTTAAGCTTAAGATAGGTTTGAAGTTTCCTAGTGTGGAGGTATTTAGGAAGGCATTAGTTGCTCACAGTGTAAGCAATGGTTATGACTTCTGGTACTCTCATAATGGGAGGGACAGGGTGACAACCCAATGTACGAATAGATGTGATTGTCCTTGGAATAGTAAGAAGTCAAAGTTTGGAAAGTGCACATGTATGCTCCAATTAAATGCAAGTTTAGAATTCATGCAAGAAAGATGGATGAGGAGGAGACATTTCAGATAAGGGGGTTGAATTTAAAACATAGTTGTGTGATGTCAAACTACAATAGGAAAGTGACATCTGAGTTCTTGGCAGAGAAATACATTGAGTTTTTTAGAGATAATTTGGATTGGAAGTTGAAAAAATTTCAAAGCTCTGTTTTAAGGGAGTTGGGGGTTCATGTTAGTTATATGAAGTGTTGGTTAGCAAGGGCAAGGGCAAAGTTAATCATTTATGGGAATGGGAGTGACCAATATGCACATGTGTGGGACTATGCAGCAGCTATTATAAAGCACAACAGAGGTAGCTCAGCATTTGTGGTCTGTGACTCCATAGAAAGGCCTACACCCATCTTCAAAAGAATGTACATATGTCTAGCAGTTTGCAAGGAAGGCTTTAGTAAAGGTTGTAGACCTATTATAGGGGTAGATGGGTGTCATTTGAAGAGAGCCTATCCAGGGATATGTCTAGTTGCTGTGGGGTTGGATGGAAACAACAACATTTATCCTATTGCTTGGGCAGTGGTGGAGGTGGAGAATAGAGATTCTTGGACATGGTTTCTTGAGCTGCTGTCTAGTGATTTGGAGGAGGTTGGTGGGGAAGGGTTAACCTACATATCTGACAGACAGAAGGGTTTGCTAGATGCACTAAACATGGCTGTCCCAAAGGCACATGTCAGGTATTGTGCAAGACATATATGGGCAAACTTCAAGATAAATTTCAGTGGCCGGTTGTTTAAGGAAACATTCTGGAATGCTGCAAGAGCAGCAACAAAGGTATGTTTTTACTTCTTTTTTTTCTCAACTGATAGTCCACTGGCTTTTTATACTGGAATGCACATAGTCCACTGACTTTTTTTACTGACTTGGCTTTTAACCTCCTAACAGGCTGAATTTGACATAGAGATGGAAGCTATGAGGTCTCTATCAACTCAAGCATGGGAGTATCTGAATGCCATTCCCCCTAGACATTGGTCAAGGCATGCATTTGACACTAATTGTAAGTCTAATCTTCTACTCAACAATCTTTGTGAGGTTTTTAATGCTGTTCTCAAAGAAGCTAGAGACAAGCCAATCCTCACCCACATGGAGTGGATGAGGAGGTATGTTATGGAGAGAATATGCCAAAAGAGGCAGGGTGGTATGGCATATGAGGAGAGATTAATGCCCTATGCAACTATATACATTGCTTGGGCTAAGGAAGAGGGTAGGTTTTGTAAATGGTCTAGATCTGATATGGGGGTCTATGAAGTAATTTATAAGGGGGAACAATGTGCTGTGAATCTGAATTTGAGGACTTGTACCTGTTTTCATTGGGACCTAAGTGGATTGCCTTGTCCACATGCAACATGTTGCATATTGTTAGAAAGAAAGGACCCAGTGGACTATGTGCACGAGGCTTACTCAAAAGCAAGGTATCAGGTCACCTATGAACCTGCAGCTTTACCCATTCCTGGTGTAAAACATTGGGAGAAGACTGGACTTCCAGAACCACTTCCACCACCTATGAGAACCATGTCTGGCAGGCCTAAGTCCAAGAAGAGAAGGAAGGAGGCAGGAGAAGATGCAGAACAGAGGGTGAAGAGGGTAAAAAAACCAAACAAATGTGGTAAGTGTGGAGAGTTGGGTCATTCCAAAAGGACCTGTAAGAACTCAGTTGCACCTCCTGTCAATGAAAGGGCTCCTGGTGGGAGACCACTAAGTAGAAGCCAATGGGTAAAGGAGGGGAGAGAGAAGAGGAAGAGTAGATTAACTGCAAGGGAAGCATGGGAAAGACAACATGGAGCTGCTGCTTCTGCTGCATCCTCTCAAGCAGGACCATCCAACAGAGCTGCTGCTGCTGCTGCTGCATCATTTCAGACAGGAACATCCAACATGCCCCCATCAGCTGCACGCACCATAACTTCCTTCACTGAGTTGCTCAGTCAAGCTAGCAACAACTTGCTTTAATTTCAGTTTATTATGTAGTTTGGTGATGTATTTTCCTTTTGAACAATGTTGTCATTTTGAGACAGTTCCAAAAAATGTAAAACAATATGGTGACAGTTGCTTAATGACAGGATGTTTTTGGAACAAATTCTTGCGTCAACTACAATCAAATAGCTCATGAATCCATACTAGTTCAACTGATATAACTACAATCCATACAAGTTCAACTAACATAACAAGCTTAAAAGAGAGAATTCAAGTGACATTACAACATCAACTACAATCCATACATTAGATCATCAAATAGCTAATGAATCACTAATTGAAAATTTTCATGAGCTATATCCGTTCAACTAAAACATAGTGCACATCAACACTACCAGTACAAACAAAGTGGCAAAAATTGCCATTGTTAAACCTTTGTTGCTTGACCCCTCTCTGCCAGCATCCCCAACCACACCTAAGACCTTCATCTTCTCAATTTCCAACACAAGCTTCTTCCTATCTTCTTTCAGTGACGCAACATCCCTACCCAATATATCAACTTCACATTTCAACAATCTCTTCTCCATCATCAGCTTGTTGATAATCTCTTTTTGCCAATCCATTTGAGTGTGATCATGCCAGCGAAACCATTCACAGCCAACTGAACCCGTCCTTAAGTTTGAAAATTTACACTTTTCAAACCGTCTTCCAGGATTGTCAGATGTCCATGAAGTTAATATTGCAACAGGAACTCCACATAGGCATTTCTTTGGATGTTGGATTGTACTATGGTAGCTGCTTTCCTTTGAATGGCTTGACATTCTTTTGCAGGACAACAATAATACAAATAAGAAAGACAACTACTACTACTTCAATACAATTTCAGTTTTTAATTTCAAATCAGAAAGATGACTTCACATACCCAAATCAATAAGAACCCTAATTTTAATTTCAATTTCAATTTTAATTGAATACAATTTCAATTTTTAATAGAATAGAATTTGAATGTTTAAACAAGAAAATGAAGATATACTAACCTTGAAAATGGAAACTCCAAGATTTATTGCACAATAAGATTGAGAACTTGAGTACTTGTTTGATGAAGATAGAGAAATTGAGTTTTGAATCGATTGAGAAATAGAGCAAGTGTTATGAATGAAGGCATATAATATAAGGTGAAGGAATTATAAGGGCATTTTCGTCATGATTTTAGAGGAATTGAGCGAAAATTCAAAAACTGACGGAAATACTCACCTGAACTGGAAAATGGTAGCAATTTTTGGCCTGAGGTAAACTTAAGGGAGTAATTTAAAAAAAAACATATAAGGGAGTAATTTTAGGAAACTGAAACATATAAGGGAGTAATTTTTAAATTACTCTTAATTAATAGTTTTATTCATTTTATTAATTAATGTATAATTGGAATAGCTATATAATTCATTTGTAATAGTTATTTTACCGGCGTTTCCAAAAGACGAATTACAACGAGACGGAGTCTATTTTTGCAAGGTGTTCCAAATCCCACAAGGAAGAGCCACTTATGGAATGAAGAGGCAAGGGACCAAGGAGTTGGTTTCCGAAATGTAATAGACTAGTTTTTTATTAACTAGGAGGCCATACTAGGATTTATTCATATGCTTACATGTTTGCTTGTTTTATTTTCGCGCATGCCAAAATCGCCATTCACATGCATTTTATTTTCGCGGTTGTCAATTCACGTCATTTACATTCACCGAATTAATTCACTTATAAGGAA
This sequence comes from Silene latifolia, assembly GCF_048544455.1. Taxonomy (NCBI): domain Eukaryota; kingdom Viridiplantae; phylum Streptophyta; class Magnoliopsida; order Caryophyllales; family Caryophyllaceae; genus Silene; species Silene latifolia. The sequence goes on from NC_133534.1 coordinate 29,404,130, forward strand.
TTTATGACTAAATTGACAAGATCTCTCACATAACTAAAATTTAGATTAGCCTTACCAATTAGTAACACCTATGAATCTCTTGTTCATTAGAGCCACGCTCGCCCAAGCGGGGTGTTCTCTTTTTACCTTGGGTAAGTAGGGTGGTAAGCGGTTATCACACGCCAAAATTGGTTGGACTCAACGGGATATAAGACGGTCTTTTGTTCCGGGGCTAATAGATGAATTTGAGGAAATTTGTCGACCAAGGGTTCTAGAGGTAGAATTAGTCAACGTGACTTACCGAATTTACGCAATTATGGGATGTTTCGCCCAAGCGATGCTCATTTTTGTTTAATATTTGGGTCTTGGAATATTTTATATAATTTAGTGGGAGGTCATTATATAAATGCTAAAACTTGCGAAACATGTTTTTACAAGTAATTTTTTAAAACAATGAATGTTAATTTTTCCTTTTTGTTGTAGCATTTTAATTCGCAATGGCAACTTCATCAACTCCATCGACTACTTCACTAGGCAAAGATTCATGGCTAAGGTCCGTAATGGACAAATGTATTTTAAAAGATGGCGGTAGTAACTTTCTTGAATGGGAATCCAACATCAAAAGTGCCGCGTTGTCCGACAATGTGCTCACTTACTTGACCGATGCTCCTCCAATCGAGCCCGGTGCAAGAGCTTCATCGGCGGTGCAGACCGCCTATGATGACTATGTGAGGATGTTGAATGATATCAAGAATGTGTTGATATGGTCAATATCGCCAAAGCTCAAGCTATCATGCATTTCTTTAAATGCTTACGAGATATTCACTCGTATGATCACTATGTTTTCACAAACACCTAAAGTCCGTCAATACGATGCGACGGCACGCTTCTTTGAAGCTAAGCTTGAGAGGGGCCAAAAGGTTGGTCCCCATGTACTAAAAATGGTTGAATATGTTGACATCCTAGAGCGTCTAGGGTGTAAGATTCCTAAGACTCTTGTGGTGGATCGTATCCTTCACTCACTCCCCACCAAGTTTGCCCACTTTAGGGTAAACTACAACATGAATGACATGGATAAGAGTTACCATGAAATTCATGCACTCCTCGCCCAAGCGGAGAGGGATATGGAGGCTAGTGGGAGTGAAAAGGGAGATGTTTTAACCATGAAGTTAAAGAACATGTCTCTTGGAGTTAAGAAAGGAAAAGGGAAAGAAAAGTCCCAATTCAAGAAATCGTCAAAGAAACATGACAAGGGAAAGGGGAAGGCCGTTGAGAATGGCAATCCCAAGGCAAAAAGTGTCAAGCTCTTCGAGGCCGAATGTTTCCATTGTAATGGGAAGGGGCATTATAGGAGGAGTTGTCCCAAATACTTGGAGGATCTCAAGGAAGGGCGTGAGACGCCTATTGGTATGATTTCCTCTCTCTATGTGATAGACGTTAATTATGCTTGTACTTCCACTTGGGTACTTGATACCGGATGTGGCTCTCACCTTTGTAACCATTTGCAGGGTATAAGGGACGTGTAAGCACTAG